>NC_041344.1:27714201-27929201 GCF_004354835.1 Perca flavescens
TATGACAAACAAGACATGCTATACTATGCGTTTTTATCACATTTTTCGACATGCTATACTATGACAAAAGACATACTATGCTATGGCTTTTTAATCATTTTTGAGACATACTATACTATGACATTTTTGACATCTATACTATGGCTTTTTATCACTCTTTTTCGACATGCTATACTATGGCATTTTAATCACTTTTTCGACATGGCTATACTATGACATTTTTAGCACTTTTGCTATACTATACTCATAAAGCTATTATATTTTTTTTCAACATGCTATACTATGGCATTTTTATCACATTTTTCGACATGCTATACTATGATTTTTTTAATCACAAGACATGCTATACTATGTTTTTGGACATGCTATTTTATGGCATTTTTATCACATTTTTCGACATGCTATACTATGGAAGTAATGTTTTTTTGACATACTAAACTATGACATAACATGCTATACTATGGCTTTTAATCACATTTTTTCGACATACTATACTATGACAAACAAGACATGCTATACTATGGCGTTTTTTATCACATTTTTTGACATGCTATACTATGGCTTTTTAATCACATTTTTCGACATACTATACTATGACAAACAAGACATGCTATACTATGGCGTTTTTTTACCACTTTTTTGACATGCTATACTATGACATTTAAATCACTTTTTATGACATACTATCTAGGACATTTTATACTATGCTATACTATCACATTTTGACATGCTATACTATGTCTTTTAATCACTTTTTTCGACATACTATACTATGACAAACAAGACACGCTATACTATGGCATTTTATCACTTTTTTGACATGCTATACTATGGCTTTTTAATCACTTTTTCGACATGCTATACTATGACATATAAGACATGCTATACTATGGCATTTTATTTTTTTATCACATTTTTGCTATACTATGGCTTTTTAATCACATTTTTCGACATACTATACTATGACAAACAAGACATGCTATACTATGTCTTTTTAATCACTTTTTTCGACATACTATAATATGACAAAAAAGACATGTTATACTATGGCGTTTTTATCACTTATTTAGACATGCTATACTATGGCATTTTTATCAAGACATGCTATACTATGGGTTTTTAATCACATTTTTTGACATACTATACTATTATTAAACATGCTATACTATGGCACATTTTTTATCACTATTTTTCGACATACTATACTATGACATATAAGACATGCTATACTATGGCATTTTTTATCACTTTTTTCGACATGCTATACTATGGCTTTTTAATCACATTTTTCGACATACTATACTATGACAAACAAGACATGCTATACTATGGCGTTTTTATCACTTTTATCGACATACTATACTATGACATTTTTAATCAATTTTCGACATACTATACTATGCGTTTTTATATTTTTTTGACATGCTATACTATGGCTTTTTTAATCATATTTTTCGACATACTATACTATGACATATAAGACATGCTATACTATGGCTTTTTTTATCACATTTTTTGACATGCTATACTATGGCAAGTTTTTAATCTTTTTTTAGACATGCTATACTATGACATTTTCAACATGCTATACTATGACATTTTTAAGACATGCTATACTATACTATGTTTTTTTATCACTTTTTTCGACATACTATACTATGGCGTTTTTATCACACTTTTTGACATGCTATACTATGGCTTTTTTAATCACATTTTTCGACATGCTATACTATGACAAAACAAGACATGCTATACTATGGCTTTTTTATGCTATTTTGACATTTTTATGCTATACTATGACATGCTATTATGGTTTTTTCACACTTTTTCGACATACTATACTATGACAAACAAGACATGCTATACTATGGCTTTTTAATCGATTTTTTCGACATACTAATTTTATGATTTTTTGAGACATACTATACTTTGACATTTTAGACATGCTATACTTTTTCGACATGCTATACTATGACTTTTTAAGACATGCTATACTATGGCATTTTTATCACTAACAAGACATGCTATACTATGGCTTTTTAATCACATTTTTCGACATACTATACTATGACAAACAAGACATGCTATACTATGGCGTTTTTTATCACTTTTTTCGACATGCTATACTATATGCTTTTAATCACATTTTAGACATGGCGTTTTTTTATCACAAACAAGACATGCTATACTATGGCTTTTTAATCACATTTTTCGACATACTATAATATGACAAACAAGACATGCTATACTATGGCGTTTTTTTAGACATGACATACTATGGTTTTTTTGTCACTTTTTTGGACATACCATACTATGACTAATAAGACATGCTATACTATGGCGTTTTTATCACTTATTTAGACATGCTATACTATGGCATTTTTGTTACTTTTTTCGACATACTATACTATGACATAAAAGACATGCAATACTATGGCATTTTTTATTACTTTTTTATACTATACTATATACTATGACAAACAAGACATGCTATACTATGGCGTTTTTATCATATTTTGACATGACATGCTATACTATGGCATTTTTTATACTTTTTAAACATGCTATACTATGGCTTTTTTTATCACTTTCAAGACGACATGCTATACTATGACTTTTTTAAGACATTTTTATACTATGGCATTTTTTATCACATTTTGACGACATACTATACTATGGGTTTTTTAATCACATTTTTCGACATACTATACTATTTTATGACATTATTTGACATGCTATACTATGACATTTTAATCATTTGCTAATACGTTTTTATGGCATTTTATGACATAACAGACATGCTATACTATGGCTTTTTAATCACTTTTTTCGACATACTATAATATGACAAAAAAGACATGTTATACTATGGCGTTTTTATCACTTATTTAGACATGCTATACTATGGCATTTTTGTTACTTTTTTCGACATACTATACTATGACATATAAGACATGCTATACTATGGCGTTTTTATCACATTTTTTGACATGCTATACTATGGCTTTTTAATCACATTTTTCGACATACTATACTATGACAAACAAGACATGCTATACTATGTCTTTTTAATCACTTTTTTCGACATACTATAATATGACAAAAAAGACATGCTATACTATGGCGTTTTTATCACTTATTTAGACATGCTATACTATGGCATTTTTGTTACTTTTTTCGACATACTATACTATGACATAAAAGACATGCAATACTATGGCATTTTTTATTACTTTTTTCGTCATGCTATACTATGGCGTTTTTTATCACTTTTTTCGACATGCTATACTATGACATATAAGACATGCTATACTATGGCGTTTTTATCACATTTTTCGACATGCTATACTATGGTTTTTTAATCACATTTTTTGACATATTATACTATGACATATTTGACATGCTATACTATGGCTTTTTAATCACATTTTTTCGACATACTATACTATGACAAACAAGACATGCTATACTATGGCGTTTTTTATCACATTTTTTGACATGCTATACTATGGCTTTTTAATCACATTTTTCGACATACTATACTATGACAAACAAGACATGCTATACTATGCGTTTTTTATCACTTTTTTGACATACTATACTATGGCTTTTTAATCACATTTTTCGACATGCTATACTATGACAAGACATGCTATACTATGGCTTTTTTTATCACTTTTTTTGACATACTATACTATGACTTTTTAATCACATTTTTGACATACTATACTATTTACAAGACATGTTATACTATGGTTTTTTTGTCACTTTTTTCGACATACTATACTATGACTTATAAGACATGCAATACTATGGCATTTTTTATCACTTTTTTCGACATGCTATACTATGGTTTTTAATCACTTTTTTCGACATACTATACTATGACAAACAAGACATGCTATACTATGGCTTTTTAATCACTTTTTTCGACATACTATACTATGACAAACAAGACATGCTATACTATGGCGTTTTTTATCACATTTTTTGACATGCTATACTATGGCTTTTTAATCACATTTTTCGACATACTATACTATGACAAACAAGACATGCTATACTATGGCGTTTTTTATCACATTTTTTCGACATGCTATACTATGGTTTTTTAATCAAGACATGCTATACTATGGCGTTTTTATCAAACAAGACATGCTATACTATGGCATTTTTAATCACATTTTTTCGACATACTATACTTTTTTTTAAAGACATTATACTATGGCATTTTTTATCATAAACAAGACATGCTATACTATGGCTTTTAATCACTTTTTTCGACATACTATACTATGACAAACAAGACATGCTATACTATGGCTTTTTAATTTTTTTGACATGCTATACTATGGCTTTTTAACATGCTTTTATGGCGTTTTATACTATGACAAACATGACATGCTATACTATGGCTATTTTTTATCACATTTTTTCGACATACTATACTATGACAAACAAGACATGCTATACTATGGCTTTTTTTTTTCGATGCTATACTATACTTGACAAACAAGACATGCTATACTATGCGTTTTTTTATCATGCTATTTTTGACATGCTATACTATATGCTTTTTAATCACATTTTTCGACATACTATACTATGACATATAAGACATGCTATACTATGGCTTTTTAATCACAATTTTTCGACATACTATACTATGACATATAAGACATGCTATACTATGGCATTTTTATCACTTTTTTGACATGCTATACTATGGCTTTTTAATCACAAAAGACATACTATACTATACTATGGACTTTACTATCACGTTTTTTTTGACATGCTATACTATGGCTTTTTAATCACATTTTTCGACATACTATACTATGACAAACAAGACATGCTATACTATGGCGTTTTTTATCACATTTTTTTGACATGCTATACTATGGCTTTTTTTTATCACATTTTCGACATACTATACTATGACATTTAAGACATGCTATGGCATTTTTTATCACTTTTTTGACATGCTATACTATGGCTTTTTAATCACTTTTTTCGACATACTATACTATGACATATAAGACATGCTATACTATGGCTTTTTAATCATATTTTTCGACATACTATACTATGACAAACAAGACATGCTATACTATGGCATTTTTATCACATTTTTTGACATGCTATACTATGGCTTTTTAATCACATTTTTGACATACTATACTATGACATTTTATGACATATACTATGACATGCTATACTATTTGACATGCTATTTTTAATCACTTTCGACGACATACTATACTATGACATATAAGACATGCTATACTATGGCGTTTTTTATCACATTTTTTGACATGCTATACTATGGCTTTTTAATCACATTTTTCGACATACTATACTATGACAAACAAGACATGCTATACTATGGCTTTTTAATCACATTTTTCGACATACTATACTATGACAAACAAGACATGCTATACTATGGCGTTTTTTATCACATTTTTTGACATGCTATACTATGGCTTTTTAATCACATTTTTTCGACATACTATACTATGACAAACAAGACATGCTATACTATGGCTTTTTAATCATATTTTCGACATACTATACTATGACAAACAACATGACAACATACTATACTATGACATATAAGACATGCAATACTATGGCATTTTTTATCACTTTTTCGTCATGCTATACTATACTACATGCTATACATTTTTATCATATTTTTTGACATGCTATACTATGACTTTAAAAGATCAATTTTTTATGACATTTTATACTATGGCATTTAAGACATGCTATACTATGGCTTTTTGAAATCATATTTTTTCGACATACTATACTATGACATACAAGACATGCTATACTATGGCATTTTTATCACTTTTTTCAACATGCTATACTACGGCATTTTTATCACTTTTTTCGACATACTATACTATGACATTTTTTATCATTTTTTTTTTGACATGCTATACTATGCTTTTTAATCACTTTTTTGACATACTATACTATGACATATAAGACATGCTATACTATACTTTTTTTATCACATTTTTATCACTTTTTTTGAGATGCTATACTATGGCTTTTTAATCACATTTTTCGACATACTATACTATGACATATAAGACATGCTATACTATGGCATTTTTATCACTTTTTTTGACATGCTATACTATGGCGTTTTTAATCACATTTTTCGACATGCTATACTATGACATATAAGACATGCTATACTATGGCGTTTTTATCACTTTTTTCGACATACTATACTATGACAAACAAGACATGCTATACTATACTTCTTTACCACTTTTTTGACATGCTATTCTATGGCTTTTTAATCACATTTTTCGACATGCTATATTATGACAAGTAAGACATGCCATACTATGGCGTTTTTATCACTTTTATCGACATACTATACTATGACATATAAGACATGCTATACTATGGCGTTTTTAAGACATGCTATACTATGCTTTTTTATCACTTTTTTCGACACTGCTATTATGACATTTTATTATCATTTTTTTATCAACATGCTATACTATGGCATTTTTTTATCACTTTTTAAGACATGCTATACTATGGCATTTTTTTATCACTTTTTTTGACATGCTATACTATGGCAAACAAGACATCACTATACTATGGCATTTTTTATCACTTTTTTTCGACATGCTATACTATGTTTTTAATCTATTTTTTCGACATGCTATACTATGACAAACAAGACATGCTATACTATGTCTTTTTAATCACTTTTTTCGACATACTATACTATGACAAACAAGACATGCTATACTATGGCGTTTTTTATCACATTTTTTGACATGCTATACTATGGCTTTTTCAATGACATACTATACTATGACAAACTATACTATGGCGTTTTTATCAAGACATGCTATACTATGACTTTTTACATCACATTTTTATGACATTTTTACTATGACTTTTTTCGACATGCTATACTATGGCTTTTTTATCACATTTTTTGACATACTATACTATGACATTTTAATCACATTTTTGCTATACTATGGTTTTTTTTATTTTAACAAGACATGCTATACTATGGCTTTTTAATCACATTTTTCGACATACTATACTATGACAAACAAGACATGCTATACTATGGCATTTTTTAATCACTTTTTTCGACATACTATAATATGACTTTTTAATCACATTTTTTTGACATACTATACTATGGCATTTTTTATCACAAGACATGCTATACTATGGCTTTTTTATCACTTTTTTCGACATGCTATACTATGACATATAAGACATGCTATACTATGGCGTTTTTATCACATTTTGCGACATGCTATACTATGGCTTTTTAATCACATTTTTGGACATACTATACTATGACAAACAAGACATGCTATACTATGGCTTTTTTATCAAATTTTTTGACATACTATAATATATGACATATAAGACATGCTATACTATGACATATTTTTATCATTTTTTTCGACATACTACTATATGACAAACAAGACATACTATACTATGTTTTTTTTTATCACTTTTTTGACATGCTATACTATGGCTTTTTAATCACATTTTTCGACATACTATACTATGACATGCTTTTTATCACTTTTTTTTCGACATACTATACTATGGCATTTTTTTATCACTTTTTTGACATGCTATACTATGGCTTTTTTATCACATTTTTCGACATACTATACTATGACTTTTATAAGACATTTTATACTATGGCTTTTTAATCATTTTTTTAGACATACTATACTATGACATTTTCAACATGCTATACTATACCATTTTTATCACTTTAGACTTACTATACTATGGCATTTTTATCACAAACAAGACATGCTATACTATGGCTTTTTTATCACTTTTTTTGACATGCTATACTATGGCATATAAGACATGCTATACTACATTTTTTGAAATCATATTTTCGACATACTATACTATGACATATTCAACATACTATACTATGGCATTTTTAATCACATTTTTCGACATACTATTCTATATATTTTATTTATCACATTTTAAGACATACTATACTATGGCATTTTTTATCTTTTTTTTGACATGCTATACTATGTGTTTTTAATCATTTTTTTTTCGACATACTACTATACTATGACATACAAGACATGCTATACTATGGCTTTTTTATCACATTTTTTCGACATACTATACTATGACATACAAGACATGCTATACTATGGCGTTTTTATCACATTTTTGACATGCTATACTATGGTTTTTTTTATCACTTTTTCGACATACTATACTATGATATGGCATATAAGACTATACTATGGCATTTTTATATCATTTTTTCGACATACTATACTATGGATTTTTAATCACATTTTATACTATACTATACTTTTTATCACATTTTTTGACATGCTATACTATGGCGTTTTTTAATCACATTTTTTCGACATACTATACTATGACATACAAGACATGCTATACTATGGCATTTTTTTATCACTTTTTTCGACATGCTATACTATGGCATATTTTTTATCACTTTTTATGACACAAGACATGCTATACTATGGCTTTTTATCACTTTTTTTGACATGCTATACATTTTTATACTACTATAACATATAAGACATGCTATACTATGGTTTTTAAATCACATTTTTTCGACATACTATACTATGACATATCAAGACATACTATACTATGGCTTTTTTATCACTTTTTTCGACATACTATACTATAGACTTTTTTTTTATCACTTTTTTCGACATGCTATACTATGGCTTTTTTATCACTTTTTTTTTTTCTATACTATATTATACTATGACATTTTCGACATGCTATACTATGGCTTTTTTAATCTATTTTCGACATACTATACTATGACATATGAAGACATACTATACTATGGCGTTTTTTTTATCACTTTTTTGACATGCTATACTATGACTTTTTAATCACATTTTTTTACTATACTATTTTTTTTCGACATACTATACTATGCTACTATGACAATCAAGACATGCTATACTATGGCATTTTTTATCACTTTTTTCGACATGCTATACTATGGCTTTTTTATCACATTTTTCGACATACTATACTATGGCTTTTTTTTATCACATTTTTCAACATACTATACTATGGCATACTTTTTTATCACTTTTTTTTGACATGACATGCTATACTATGTTTGTTTTAATCACATTTTTTGACATACTATACTATGACATATAAGACATGCTATACTATGGCGTTTTTTAATCATATTTTTAGACATACTATACTAGGACATTTAATCACATACTATACTATGCTATACTATGACAAACAAGACATGCTATACTATGCCATTTTTATCACATTTTTTTGACATGCTATACTATGGCATTTTTGGCTTTTTTTATCACTTTTTTTGACATACTATACTATGACATATTAAGACATGCTATACTATGGCTTTTAAATCATTTTTCGACATACTATACTATGACAAAAAGACATACTATACTATGCATTTTTTTATCACTTTTTTGACATGCTATACTATGGCTTTTTAATCACATTTTTCGACATACTATACTATGACAAACAAGACATGCTATACTATGGTTTTTATCACATTTTTCGACATGCTATACTATGGTTTTTTAATCACATTTTTTGACATATTATACTATGACATATTTGACATGCTATACTATGGCTTTTTAATCACTTTTTTCGACATACTATACTATGACAAACAAGACATGCTATACTATGGCATTTTTATCACATTTTTGACATGCTATACTATGGCTTTTTAATCACATTTTTTGACATACTATACTATGACATGCTATACTATGGCACTTTTTTATCACATTTTTGACATGCTATACTATGGTGTAACAATCACATTTTTCGACATACTATACTATGACATATAAGACATGCTATACTATGGCTTTTTATCATTTTTTCGACATACTATACTATTTTTACAAGACATTTTTATACTATGGCTATTTTTTATCACATTTTTGACATGCTATACTATGGCTTTTTAATCACATTTTTTGACATACTATACTATGACATATTCAACATGCTATACTATGTCTTTTTAATCACTTTTTTCGACATACTATAATATGCCAAACAAGACATGCTATGCTATGGCGTTTCTATCACTTATTTAGACATGCTATTCTATGGCTTTTTAATCACTTTTTTCGACATACTATACTATGACAAACAAGACATGCTATACTATACTATCAATTTTTTTTATCATTTTTTTTCGACATGCTATACTATGGCTATGCCATTTTATCATTTTTCGACATGCTATACTATGACAAACAAGACATGCTATACTATGGCTTTTTAATCACTTTTTTATACTATACTATGGCATATAAGACATGCTATACTATGGACTTTTTAAATCACATTTTTCGACATACTATACTATGGCATTTTTGACATTTTTTACTATGACATGACATACTATACTATGTTTTTTTTTTCGACATACTATTTTAAGACATGCTATACTATGGCTTTTTTTATCACATTTTTCGACATGCTATACTATGGCATTTTTAATCATTTTTTTTATGATATTTTATATACTATGACATATAAGACATGCTATACTATGGCTTTTTAATCATTTTTTTCGACATACTATACTATGACAAATAAGACATGCTATACTATGCATTTTTTTTATCACTTTTTTGACATGCTATTCTATGGCTTTTTAATCACATTTTTCGACATATACTATACTATGACATACAAGACATGCTATACTATGGCGTTTTTTAATCACTTTTTTTCGACTATACTATACTATGACATGCTATTTTTATCACATTTTTTTTCGACATACTATATTTTTTTATCACATTTACAAGACATGCTATACTATGGCATTTTTAATCACTTTTTTCGACATGCTATACTATTTTTTAAGACATGCTATACTATGGCTATTTTTATCACTTTTTTGACATGCTATACTATGGCATTTTAAGACATTTTATATACTATGGCTTTTTAAACATATTTATACTATACTATTTTATTTTTTTTGACATGCTATACTATGACATATAAGACATGCTATACTATGGCATTTTTTATCACATTTTTTGACATGCTATACTATGGCTTTTTAATCACATTTTTTGACATATTATACTATGACATATTTGACATGCTATACTATGGCTTTTTAAATCATATTTTTCGACATACATACTATACTATGGACATACAAGACATACTATACTATGGCGTTTTTATATTATCACTTTTTGCTATGACATGCTATACTATGGCTTTTTAATCATATTTTTCGACATACTATACTATGACATATTTAACAAGACATGCTATACTATGGCGTTTTTTATATTTTTTTTTCGACATACTATACTATGGCATTTTAATCACAAACAAGACATACTATACTATGGCATTTTTATCACCATTTTTGACATGCTATACTATGGCTTTTTAATCACATTTTTCGACATACTATACTATGACATACAAGACATGCTATACTATGGCTTTTTTATCACATTTTTCGACATACTATACTATGACACATTTTAATCACATTTTTCTATGACATACTATACTATGACAAACAAGACATGCAATACTATGGCATTTTTTATCACTTTTTTTCGACATACTATACTATGGTTTTTTAATCACTTTTATGACATACTATACTATGGCATTTTTTTATCATATGGCTTTTTTTTTGACATGCTATACTATGGCTTTTTTTATCACTTTTTCGACATACTATACTATGACAAAACAAGACATGCTATACTATGGCTTTTTTTATCACATTTTTTGACATGCTATACTATGGCATTTTTTAATCATTTTTTCGACATACTATACTATGACATACAAGACATGCTATACTATGCTATACTATTTTTTATCACTTTTTTGACATACTATACTATGGCTTTTTAATCACATTTTTTCGACACTATACTATACAATGCTATACTATTTTTATCACATTTTTTGACATGCTATACTATGGTGTTTTTAATCACATTTTTTCGACATACTATACTATGACATATAAGACATTTATACTATGGCTTTTTAATCATTTTTCGACATACTATACTATGACAAACAAGACATGCTATATGGCATTTTTAATCACATTTTTTCGACATACTATACTATGACATACAAGACATGCTATACTATGGCATTTTTTTTATCACATTTTTTCGACATACTATACTATGCATTTTTTATTTTTTTTTTGACATGCTATACTATGATTTTTTTATCACTTTTTTTTGACATGCTATACTATGGCTTTTTAATCATATTTTTTATACTATACTATTTTATGACATTTAAGACATGCTATACTATGGCATTTTTTATCATTTTTTTGACATACTATACTATGGCATTTTTAATCTTTTTAATGACATTTTATACTTTTTTCGACATACTATACTATGACATTTTAAGACATTTATGCTATACTATGGCTTTTTTATCACATTTTTTCGACATACTATACTATGACTTTTTTTAAGACATGCTATACTATACTATTTATTTTATCACATTTTTTGACATGCTATACTATGGCTTTTTAATCACATTTTTCGACATACTATACTATGACAAACAAGACATGCTATACTATGGCGTTTTTATCACATTTTTCGACATACTATACTATACTATTTACTATATGACATAACAAAGACATGCTATACTATGGCATTTTTATCACATTTTTTGACATGCTATACTATGGCTTTTTAATCACATTTTTCGACATACTATACTATGACATATTTGCTATACTATGGCGTTTTTTGACATGACTACTATACTATGGCTTTTTAATCATTTTTTTCGACATACTATACTATTATACTTTAAAAAGACATGCTATACTATGGCTTTTTTATCACATTTAAGACATGCTATACTATGGCGTTTTTTAATCCTTTTTTCGACATACTATACTATGACATACAAGACATGCTATACTATGGCTTTTTTATCACTTTTTTCGACATACTATACTATGTTTTTTTAATCACATGCTATACTATACTTTTTTATCACTTTTTTTACATGCTATACTATGGCATTTTTAATCACTTTTTTTTCGACATGCTATACTATGGCTTTTTAATCACTTTTTTTCGACATACTATACTATGACATTTTAAGACATGCTATACTATGGCTTTTTTACTATCATTTTTTTTTCGACATACTATACTATGACATATAAGACATGCTATACTATGGCATTTTTATCACATTTTTTGACATGCTATACTATGGCTTTCTAATCACAATTTTTGACATACTATACTATGACAAACAAGACATTTTATACTATTTTTATCACTTTTTTGACATGCTATACTATGGCTTTTTAATCACATTTTTTCGACATACTATACTATGACATATTTGACATGCTATACTATGTTTTTTTAATCACATTTTTTGACATACTATGCTATACATATTGACATACTATACTATGACTTTTTTGACATTTTATACATGCTATACTATGACTTTTTTAAGACATGCAATACTATGGCATTTTTTATCACTTTTTTTGACATGCTATACTATGGCTTTTTAATCACTTTTTTTCGACATACTATACTATGACATATAAGACATGCTATACTATGGCTTTTATAATCACATTTTCGACATGCTATACTATGGTTTTTTTATCACATTTTTTTTCTATGACATTTTTACATACTATACTATGGCATTTTTATCACTTTTTTTGACATGCTATACTATGGCATTTTTAATCACTTTTTTCGACATACTATACTATACTATGACATATAAGACATGCTATACTATGGCTTTTTTAATCACATTTTTTCGACATACTATACTATGACATTTTGACATACTATTTTTGGACATACTATACTATGGCATTTTTTTCACTTTTACTATACTATACTACAAGACATGCTATACTATGGCATTTTTTTATCACATTTTTTTTTGACATGCTATACTATGGCTTTTTAATCATATTTTTCGACATACTATACTATGACATATTGACATATTATACTATGGCTTTTGACATGCTATACTATGGCTTTTTAATTTTTTTCGACATACTATACTATGGCATTTTAAAGACATGCTATACTATGGCGTTTTTTATGACATTTTTGACATGCTATACTATTTTTTTAATCACTTTTTTTCGACATACTATACTATGACATATAAAGACATGCTATACTTTTTGACATTTTTTATCACATTTTTTATCACATTTTTGACTATACTATACTATTTTTTTATAAAGACATACTATACTATGGCATTTTTATCACATTTTTTGACATGCTATACTATCACTTTTTTATCACTATTTTTGACATACTATTTATGACATAAAGACATGCTATACTATGGCGTTTTTATCACTTTTTTCGACATACTATACTATGGCATATAAGACATGCTATACTATGGCTTTTTAATCATATTTTTCGACATACTATACTATGACATATTCGACATGCTATACTATGGCATTTTTATCACTTTTTTCGACATGCTATACTATGGCTTTTTAATCACATTTTTTGACATGCTATACTATGGCTTTTTAATCACATTTTTAGACATACTATACTCGACATGCTATACTATGGCTTTTTTATCACATTTTTCGACATACTATACTATGGCTTTTTTATCACATTTTTCGACATACTATACTATGGCATTTTTTATCACATTTTTTGACATGCTATACTATGGCTTTTTAATCACATTTTTCGACATACTATACTATGACATATTTGACATGCTATACTATGTCTTTTTAATCACTTTTTTAATCATTTTTTAGACATACTATACTATGGCTTTTTGATCATATTTTCGACATGCTATACTATGGCATTTTTTATCACATTTTCGACATGCTATACTATGGCATTTTTATCACTTTTTTCGACATACTATACTATGGCATTTTTTATCACATTTTTACGACATGCTATACTATATCATATTTTTTTACATACTATTTTTGACATTTATACTATGGCATTTTAAGACATGCTATACTATGGCATGCTATTTTAATCATCACTTTTTCGACATACTATACTATGACATATTCGACATACTATACTATGGCATTTTTATAATCACATTTTTACGACATACTATACTATGGCATTTTTTATCACATTTTTTCGACATACATACTATACTATGGCATTTTTTATCACTTTTTGACATTTTTTTGACATATGCTATACTATGGGCTTTTTTATCACATTTTTTGACATACTATACTATGACATATAAGACATGCTATACTATATTTTTTAATCACATTTTTCGACTATATACTATTTTTATGACAAACAAGACATGCTATACTATGGCATTTTTTATCACTTTTTTCGACATGCTATACTATGGTTTTTTTATCACTTTTTTTCGACATACTATACTATGACATATAAGACATGCTATACTATGGCTTTTTAATCATATTTTTTGACATACTATACTATGGCATGACAATATACTATGGCTTTTTATCGACATGCTATACTATGACAAACAAGACATGCTATACTATGGTTTTTTTTTATCACTTTTTTTCGACATACTATGCTATACTATATGACTTTTTTAAGACATGCTATACTATGGCATTTTTTTATCACTTTTTTGACATGCTATACTATATGGCTTTTTAATCATATTTTCGACGACATACTATACTATGACATATTCAACATGCTATACTATGGCATTTTTAATCACATTTTTTGACATACTATACTATGGTTTTTATACATTTTAAACACTATTTTTTCGACATTTTTACTATGACATTTTTGACATACTATACTATACTATGGCATACTTTTTTATCACTTTTTTCGACATACTATACTATGGCGTTTTTATCACTTTTTTCGACATACTATACTATGGCATATAAGACATGCTATACTATGGCTTTTTAATCATATTTTTCGACATACTATACTATGACATACAAGACATACTATACTATACTTTATAATCACATTTTTGACATGCTATACTATACTATTTTATACATTTTTTCGACATGCTATACTATGGCATTTTTTATCACTTTTTTCGACATGCTATACTATGGCTTTTTAATCATATTTTTCGACATACTATACTATGACATATTCAACATGCTATACTATGGCATTTTTTTAATCACATACTATACATACTATACTTTATATTTTATGGACATGCTATACTATCATTTTTTATCATTTTTTATATATGGCATTTTTTTTTCGACATGCTATACTATGGCTTTTTTATCACTTTTTTTTTCGACATACTATACTATGACATTTAAGACATAGTATACTATGGCATTTTTTTATCACCTTTTGTGACATGCTATACTATGGCATTTTTAATCATTTTTTTCGACATACTATACTATGACATATTGGACATGCTATACTATGGCGTTTTTTTATCACATTTTTGACATGCTATACTATGGTTTTTTATCACTTTTTTATACTATACTATACTATGACATTTAAGACATGCTATACTATGGCTTTTTTTTATTTTTTTTGACATACTATACTATTTTTTTTAATCACTTTTATGACATGCTATACTATTTTATCACATTTTCGACATGCTATACTATGACTTTTTAAGACATTTTATACTATTATTTTTATCATTTTTTTCGACATGCTATACTATGGCTTTTTATCACTTTTTTTTTCGACATACTATATTATGACATATAAGACATGCTATACTATGGCATTTTTTTATCACATTTTTTTCGACATGCTATACTATGGCTTTTTAATCATATTTTCGACATACTATACTATGACATATTAAGACATGCTATACTATACTATACTATCACATTTTTAATCACATTTTTTTTCGACATACTATACTATGGCATTTTAATCACATTTTTTGACATACTATACTATTTTGACACTTTTTATCATGCTATACTTTTATTTTTTATGCTATACTATGACATTTTTACTATCACTTTTTTGACATACTATACTATGGTTTTTTTTATAAGATATTTTATACTATACTATACTATGGCATTTTTTTAATCATATTTTTTCGATATACTATACTATGACATATTTCAACATACTATACTATGGCATTTTATCACATTTTTCGACATGCTATACTATATGGCATTTTATCATTTTTTCGACATACTATACTATGGCATTTTTTATCACTTTTTTTGACATGCTATACTATACTATGGTTTTTTTATCACATTTTTATGACACATACTATACTATGACATTTAAGACATGCTATACTATGGCATTTTTTAATCACATTTTTGACGACATACTATACTATGACTTTTTATTCGACATACTATACTATGATTTTTTTTATCAAGACATACTATACTATGGCATTTTTTATCATTTTTTTTGACATGCTATACTATGACATTTTTTTAATCACATTTTTTGACATACTATACTATGACATATAAGACATGCTATACTATGGCATTTTTAATCACATTTTTTCGACATACTATACTATGGCATTTTTATCATTTTTTTATGACATTTTAACATTTTAAGACATACTATGGCATTTTTTATCACTTTTTTTGACATGCTATACTATGGTTTTTTATCATTTTTTTCGACATACTATACTATCACATTTTAAGACATGCTATACTATGATTTTTTAATCATATTTTCGACATACTATACTATTTTTAGGACATATTTTAGGACATATACTATACTATACTACATTTAAGACATGCTATACTATACTATGGCATTTTTAATCATTTTTCGACATACTATATACTATGACATTTTATAGCATTTGACATGCTATACTATGGCTTTTTAATCATTTTTTCGACATACTATACTAGGACATACAAGACATACTATACTATGGCATTTTTTATCACTTTTTTGACATGCTATACTATGGCTTTTTAATCATATTTTTTCGACATACTATACTTTGACATACTAGACATGCTATACTATGGCATTTTTACATTTTTTTTGACATGCTATACTATGGCATTTTTTATCACTTTTTAGACATACTATACTATGGCATTTTTTTCATTTTTAAGACATGCTATACTATGGCTTTTTTTAATCACATTTTTTCGACATACTATACTATGGACATATATGGCATTTTAATCATATGCTATACTATGGCATGGGACATTTTATACTATGGCATTTTTTATCACTTTTTCGACATGCTATACTATGGCATTTTTATCACATTTTTGACATACTATACTATACTATGACATATAAGACATGCTATATACTATGCTTTTTAATCTTTTTAATCATACTTTTATGACGACATACTATACTATACGTTTTAGGACATTTTCGACATACTATACTATGGCATTTTTAATCACATTTTTCGACATACTATACTATGGCATTTTTTATCTATACTATTTTTTCGACATACTATACTATGGCTTTTTAATCATTTTTTCGACATACTATACTATGACATATTCAACATGCTATACTATGGCATTTTTTTTAAGACATTTTATACTATGGCTATTTTATCATTTTTAAGACATGCTATACTATGCTTTTTTTTATCATTTTTCGACATGCTATACTATGGCATATTTTTTATCACTATTTTATGACATGCTATACTATGACATTTTTGACATGCTATACTATATTTTTATCACTTTTTATTTTTTTATACTATGGCATTTGATATGCTATACTATGGCTTTTCAATCATATTTTTCGACATACTATACTAGGATATATTCGACATACTATACTATGGCGTTTTTATCAGGTTTTTTTACATGCTATACTATGGCTTTTTAATCATATTTTTCGACATACTATACTATGACATATTCGACATACTATACTATGGCATTTATAATCACATTTTTCGACATACTATACTATGGAGTATTTATCACATTTTTCGACATACTATACAATGGCATTTTTATCACTTTTTTTGACATGCTATACAATGGCATGTTTTTATCACATTTTTTTCGACATACTATACTATGGCATATAAGACATTTTATACTATGGCTTTTTAATCATATTTTTAGACCTACTATACTAGGACATATTAAACATGCTATACTATGACATATTCAACATGCTATACTATGCCATTTTTATCACTTTTTTCGACTTACTATACTATGGCATTTTTTATCACTTTTTTCGACATGCTATACTATGGCTTTTTTATCACTTTTTGTGACATATTATAATATGGCATATAATATATGCTATACTATGGCTTTTAAATCATATTTTTCGACATACTATACTATGACATATTCGACATACTATACTATGGCATTTTTATCACTTTTTTGACATACTATACTATGGCATTTTTTATCACTTTTTTCGACATACTATACTATGGCATTTTTTATCACTTTTTTGACATGCTATACTATGGCATTTTTTATCACATTTTTTGACATACTATACTATGGCATATAAGACATGCTATACTATGGCTTTTTAATCATATTTTTCGACATACTATGGCGTATTTATCACATTTTTAGACATACTATAGTATGGCATTTTTTATCACTTTTTTTGACATGCTATACAATTGTGTATTTATCACATGTTTCGACATACTATACTATGGCATATAAGACATGCTATACTATGGCTTTTTAATCATATTTTTCGACCTACTATACTAGGACATATTCGACCTGCTATACTATGACATATTCGACCTACTATACTAGGACATATTCGACATGCTATACTATGACATATTCGACATGCTATACTA
The DNA here is from genome assembly GCF_004354835.1 of Perca flavescens. Lineage (NCBI taxonomy): Eukaryota > Metazoa > Chordata > Actinopteri > Perciformes > Percidae > Perca > Perca flavescens. The sequence goes on from NC_041344.1 coordinate 27,734,125, forward strand.
TGGCATTTTTATCATTTTTTTCGACATGCTATACTATGGCTCTTTAATCATATTTTCGACATACTATACAATGACATATTCAACATACTATACTATGGCATTTATAATCACATTTTTGACATACTATACTATTTTTTTTATCACACTTTTTCGACATACTATACTATGGCATTTTTTATCACTTTTTTTGACATGCTATACAATGGTGTATTTATCACATTTTTCGACATACTATACTATGGCATATAAGACATGCTATACTATGGCTTTTTAATCATATTTTTCGACATACTATGGCGTATTTATCACATTTTTCGACATACTATACAATGGCATTTTTTATCACTTTTTTTGACATGCTATACAATGGTGTATTTATCACATTTTTCGACACACTATACAATGGTGTATTTATCACATTTTTCGACACACTATACTATGGCTTTTTAATCATATTTTTCAACCTACTATACTAGGACATATTCAACATGCTATACTATGACATATTCGACATGCTATACTATACCATTTTTATCACTTTTTGTGACATACTATAATATGGCATATAAGATATGCTATACTATGGCTTTCCAATCATATTTTTCGACATACTATACTAGGACATATTCAACATACTATACTATGGCATTTATAATCACATTTTTCGACATACTATACTATGGCGTATTTATCACATTTTTCGACATACTATACAATGGCATTTTTTATCACTTTTTTTGACATGCTATACAATGGTGTATTTATCACATTTTTTGACATACTATACTATGGCATATAAGACATGCTATACTATGGCTTTTTAATCATATTTTTCGACCTACTATACTAGGACATATTCGACATACTATACTATGACCTATAAGACATACTATACTATGGCATTTTTTATCACTTTTTTTGACATGCTATACTATGGCTTTTTAATCATATTTTTCGACATACTATACTATGACATATTCAACATACTATACTATGGCATTTATAATCACATTTTTTGACATACTATACTATGGCGTATTTATCACATTTTTCGACATACTATACTATGGCATTTTTTATCACTTTTTTTGACATGCTATACAATGGAGCATTTATCACATTTTTCGACATGCTATACTACTGCGTTTTTATCACTTTCTGCGACATACTATACTATGGCATATAAGACTTGCTATTCTATGGCTTTTTAATCATATTTTTCAACATACTATACTTTGACATATTCAACATACTATACTATAGCAAATTGGACATGCTATACTACATGCTATACTATGTATTTATCACATTTTTCGACATGCTATACTATGGCAAATTCGACATGCTATACCATGGCTTTTTAATCATATTTTTCGACATACTATACTATGACATATTCGACATGCTATACTATAACAAATTGGACATGCTATACCATGGCTTTTTAATCATATTTTTCGACATACTATACTATGACATATTCAACATGCTATACTATGGCAAATTCGACATGCTATACTATGGCATTTTTATCACTTTTTTCGACATGCTATACTATGGCATTTTTTTATCACTTTTCTCAACATGCTATACTATGGCATTTTTATCACTTTTTTCGACATGCTATACTATGGCATTTTTTATCACTTTTCTCAACATGCTATACTACAGCGTATTTATCACATTTTTCGACATGCTATACTATGGCAAATTCGACATGCTATACCAATGCTTTTTAATCATATTTTTCGACATACTATACTATGGCATATAAGACTTGCTATTCTATGGCTTTTTAATCATATTTTTCAACATACTATACTATGACATATTCAACATACTATACTATAGCAAATTGGACATGCTATACTATGGCGTATTTATCACATTTTTCGACATGCTATACTATGGCAAATTCGACATGCTATACCATCGCTTTATAATCACATTTTTCGACATACTATACTATGGCATTTTTTATCACTTTTTTTGACATGCTATACAATGGTGTATTTATCACATTTTTCGACATACTATACTATGGCATATAAGACAAGCTATACTATGGCTTTTTAATCATATTATTTGACCTACTATACTAGGATATATTCGACATGCTATACTATGACATTTTCGACATGCTATACTATGGCATTTTTATCATATTTTTCAACATGCTATACTATGGCTTTTTTATCACTTTTTGTGACATACTATAATATGGCATATAATATATGCTATACTATGGCTTTTCAATCATATTTTTCGACATACTATACTAGGACATATTCGACATACTATACTATGGCGTTTTTATCACTTTTTTTTACATGCTATACTATGGCTTTTTAATCATATTTTTCGACATACTATACTATGACATATTCAACATACTATACTATGGCATTTATAATCACATTTTTCGACATACTATACAATGGCATTTTTTATCACTTTTTTTGACATGCTATACAATGGTGTATTTATCACATTTTTCGACATACTATACTATGGCATATAAGACATGCTATACTATGGCTTTTTAATCATATTTTTCGACCTACTATACTAGGACATATTCAACATGCTATACTATGACATATTCGACATGCTATACTATGGCATTTTTATCACTTTTTTCGACATGCTATACTATGGCTTTTTAATCATATTTTTCGACATACTATACTATGACATATTCGACATGCTATACTATGGCAAATTGGACATGCTATACTATGGCATTTTTTTTTGACATGCTATACTATGCCATTTTTATCACTTTTTTCGACTTACTATACTATGGGTTTTTGTATCACGTTTTTCGACATATTATATTATGACATATTCGACATACTATACTATGGCATTTTTTATCACTTTTTTTACATGCTATACTATGGCTCTTTTTAATCACATTTTTCAACATACTATACTATGACATATTCAACATGCTATACTATGGCATTTTTATCACTTTTTTCGACATGCTATACTATGGCATTTTTAATCATATTTTTCGACATACTATGCTATGACATATTCGACATGCTATACTATGGCAAATTGGACATGCTATACTATGGCATTTTTTTGACATGCTATACTATGCCATTTTTATCACTTTTTTCGACTTACTATACTATGGGTTTTTGTATCACTTTTTTCGACATATCATATTATGACATATTCGACATACTATACTATGGCATTTTTTATCACTTTTTTTACATGCTATACTATGGCTCTTTTTAATCACATTTTTCAACATACTATACTATGACATATTCAACATGCTATACTATGGCATTTTTATCACTTTTTTCGACATGCTATACTATGGCTTTTTAATCATATTTTTCGACATACTATACTATGACATATTCGACATGCTATACTATGGCAAATTGGACATGCTATACTATGGCATTTTTTGACATGCTATACTATGCCATTTTTATCACTTTTTTCGACTTACTATACTATGGCATTTTGTATCACTTTTTTCGACATATTATATTATGACATATTCGACATGCTATACTATGGCATTTTTTATCACTTTTTTTACATGCTATACTATGGCTCTTTTTAATCACTTTTTTCAACATACTATACTATGGCTTTTTTATTATGTTTTTCAACCTACTATAGGTTTTTCCTCAGTTTTTTCGACATACTATACTATTATCAAGCACACAGATAATGGACCCAAGAGGCAAGACTCAACGTGTAAAATACAATAGTTTATTTAGTAATTAAATAAACTCAGCATCAGTGTCCAACAAACAACAGGCAAGGGGAAACTCCAGGAGACAGGCATAGGCAACCAGGCAAACAAGTATACAGGGAAAACCACTCAACAGCTGCACACATAGGAAAACCGACCATCTCACACTGTAGAGAGGGGAAGACAGAACTTAAATACACAACTAAATTAGACACAGGTGCAACACATTAGGGCGGGGACAAGTAATCACACAAGCGGGAAAAAATTAACAGGAAGTAAAGAAGTCCACACCAGGGAGAACAGAAAACCTTCAAGATAAAACAGGAAGTGGAAAACAATACAGAAAATGTAATACAACTCAAAACAACAACTTGACACAGGGACGAAACATGACTTATGCTATGGCTTCTTTTATCAGGTTTTTGACATACTATACTATGGCTTTTTTATCACTTTTTTGACATACTATACTATGACTTGTTTCGACATACTATAATATGGCTTTTTTATCACTTTTTTCGACTTGGCTTTTTTTATCAGGTTTCCGACATACTATATGGATTTATATCACTTTTTTGACATACTATATGGTGGCTTTTTTATCCATTTTTTTCAACATACTATACTATGGCTTTTTATCACTTTTTTCAACTTGGCTTTTCTTATCAGGTTTTCGACATACTATATTATGGCTTTTTATCACTTTTTTGACATACTATATGATGGCTTTTTTATCACTTTTTTGCCATACTATATGATGGCTTTTTAATAACTTTTTTCGACATACTATACTATGACTTTTTTCGACATACTATACTATGACTCTTTTTGACACCAAATAACATGTTTCATCAGTTTCCCTGATGTTAGCAGGTAGCTAATTGTAGGATGGTAGTAATGCAATTATGAAATTTTGAGCCTAAAGAAGCCCAGGGTTCAGATAGGTCTACAATCAAAAGGTTTTTGCTCACAGGGATTACTTTTACATAATTTTTACTGCATTATTTGAAGATATGACCACATTTTATATGAAAATCCAACACTTATATGACAGAAAATGAGCAAAATCTGATTTTAATTTTAATGTATAGTGTTGGAACTGAACAGGATCTTTCAAATAATGTGAGACAAACATTGCCTATTCAAAAAACAAAGCAACGCATGTATTATAAAATGAATCCTTTCCAGTCTTTATTATACAGTACAGTACATGTCTTTCCAATACTTACAATATGCTACTAATATAAAATATCTTAGCACCAATTCATCGGGAAAAAAGGGGGGAAAACGGGTTAATAGATTTTAGTCAACACGTTAAAACACACTTGTGTTGGTTCAAATAGTGAATAATTTATCAGTATAACCAGTATAACCAATTATCCCAAACAGCTAATTTGAATAGTGAAAGATGCTTTGCTTAAATGCATTGAAAAAAATTTAAGCTGTGTGCAGCAACCTATCATCCCACCCTATAACACATTTTATTAACACAATTATTACCTGTAACAAGCATTTACAAAACCAAGAAAGGGCAATACTGATACTGTTTGATTGTTCAATAATACACCACTGACAAAGAAGCAGCTAATATTAAACAGTATGACATCATTGGCAGAGCAGGTCTTTTATTCCAATCACACATTTATATATATTAGGACCACATTTGATTCTGAACCTAGTGTAAATTGAACGTTGAAGAAAGGAGGCATAATGTACTGAATCTACAAACATTTGCATATTTTCAAAAATTACACCCCCTAACTGTAGTTTTAAGAAAGCCTGTGTGACATTGTTACTATATGGAACTTTTGACAAACAGAGGCCACTGTCCACATGTGGCAAAAGGTAAACATTGTAGGACAATGACACATGTTTAAATTCAACCTTGTGCTAAAATTAGCTAATATTAGCCACCATAAGCTAATGGTCTTACCAGACCAAGTAGGGCTGTAGCAACAAAACCCCTGAGTGTACCGAATTTAGCGAGGGTGCATTTTAGGGGCCTATGAATTCAACTTTTGATTTGTAAGACGAAAAATGTGTTATTTCTTCTTTCGTAAAATGACGCAGCGTTGCTTTAACGCGAGAAATGAAAGGACTCGTGCCTCCCGAGCAGCCGAGAGCGATCGGTCAAACTAAAAAAAAACTCTGCTTTACCAACATTTCTAAACTGAGTTGTGTCATAGCCCCTTTACATTCTTCATGAATGGCCTTCTACTAGGTAAGCAGAGCAAGAGATGATAAGTATGACTGGCCCATATAGTGATCAGCTTTGACCTATAGCTCATACTCTTTGTCTTTGCAAGCTCTCATAAATTTCTATATCCTGTGCTTGAAAATTGCCCCCCCCCCCCCGCCCTTTTTGCTCTCATGTGTCTTTATGTGTTTCTTCGTGTTTTGTAAAGGAAGACAAATGTGATACCTTTAGACTTTTAGAAAAGTTCAAGATGACCAGCTGGTCTGATGTTGGGAAGAGGTGTAAATAGTCCATGAGGGACCTAAGGCGAAACATCTATCAAATGGTTAGCACAATGGTTTGGTCATCAGGATGCAGGGAAGCAACTCTCCAATTTTGAGGTTCCAGGGGACAAATAAGAAAAGCTGTGTGTTTTCAGAGGAGGGTTTGAGCTGCCCGGACCCTGCCACAGCGTAGGCACTTAATAAGCCTCAACCGAACAGAAAGGATGTGACACATTTAGAGAAAGTGCTGTGAAACAAGCAGTTTTTCAAGAAAGGTGAACAAAGGCTGCAATTATACCACCTCCTCAAAGCAGTCTTAAGCCTATGCATACCCCCCCCCCGCCAAAAAAAAAAAAAATAAAGAGAATGAGCAGAGCAACTTCATTAAACATGAAAGCACAAATCTAACAGTGACATTTCTTCCTGTCTCAACTTCTGTCTTCTTAGACTCAGCTTTGTACGAGCTTGGAACAAATCAATACACGGCATGTAGGAACTATACATACATGTCATGTACTATTTTGGACAGATTTATTAAGCAAATTCAAATAACTTTCATTTCAAAATTAGATATCCACCTTTAAATGATACAAAATGATTTATAGTGTGTTTTCTGTGTTGCATTCTTTTTGGCAAATAAGATTATTATTAGAATGAAAAAAAGGAGTATTAGAATGAAAGCCTTACGGGTGTTTGTTTTCTTTCTCTCCAACAGGCTTGAAACCCCTTTGCCAAGAAAAGGATCTAATTTATGAGTTGTGACAGAAAGGTAATATCTGCTGCCTCCAGTTTATTCCCAGAATAAAAATCTTGTTTTGTTTCCGTCTAAATAAATCAGAAAATCTGATTTTTTTTTCTTTCCGCAAAGTAATTTTACCAGCGCGGAGGCATGAAGTGAATACAAGCTGTCGTTCATTACTCTACACAATAACTCATTAACACTCTCCTACACAAAAGTCCCCCCATAAAACAGATAATTCCCCCTGACTGAGTAATTACCATTAGACTCTCAGCAAAAGATCCATTCAGTGAGCAGTAACTGACATCTCTTGCTTGACGTAGGACTGTGTGGGCTGTGAATGCTAATTGATGCAAAATGGTGGAGTGATAGGAGTTGCATCATCCCTCTTAACTCCCTATATATGTTTTACAGGAAGCATGCGAGTGAGGAAAAAAAAACGTTTAGCTGCCCTCTTTACCCAATGTATGATCTGAAAAAGATTCCCTTCGGTGCTTAATCCCCCATCCATCCCAAGCTTCTTACCAAAAAAACCCAAACATAACAAATTATCTGACCGGCAGCACATATTGCTTCAGCCCTCCATAACTGAGGTTATCTTGACAAAGTTACAAAAGTTCTTGATTCAGACCAAGTTCATAAATACAGCTGGACTTCCAAGCTCTTTGTGTGTCGCTTTCGAGGGTCTTAAGTCCCCTTGACATTTTTGGTGTGGGGTCTCTGTGCCAGGCTGGCGTAGTAGGCACACTGGGTGGGGTCACATTGGCCAGTAGGGCCTGGAGGTCCGGGCTGACCGTGGGGGCCGGGGTTTCCTGGCTCTCCCTGGGCTCCGGCTTGTCCCGGGCTCCCGTCTTTACCGTAACCGGGCAGACCAGCCGGACCTATAAGTAGGAAGAGGAACAATCGGGGGCTCCGGATTAGGTGAAACCAACTCAATGGGAATGGATGCAGTATAAGTAAGAGACTAGATGTTACCTATCGGGCCAGAGGGTCCTTGCTCTCCTCTTTCGCCGATACCAGGTTCTCCCTTTTCTCCTCTTGTTCCTTTCTCACCTGGTAGGAACGGGGAAACAAAAGAGTCACTTTGATTCCTGAAGCGGTTATATTTATTGATCAACACTAGGCCTCGATCAAGAATCGATTCAAATGTTAATCGCATGATTGTCCACAGTTAACCCGCGATTAATCGCACATTATTTTATCCATTCTAAATGGACATCAATCGACAGTACATGCAAATAGTCTTGTTGAGAGAACCATCTGGAAGGGCTTTGAAACTCAACTTGCCATTCAAAATACCCTTTTCTTTATCCATTTCTGTTTTTTTCAAGTGAGTTTTGGGTAGGGTTAGGTACCGAAACGCGGTGCCAGTAGGGCACTGGTTCAGACGTAAACGGTACTAACGAGACCGAATAAGAACGAAAATGTTGGTATATAATAAATATATTATATATATTTCAGTTCAGGCACCGGCACCGTTTTAAAAGTAGCAATTTAGCACCAGTATCGGAAAAAACCCAAACGATACCCAACCCTACTTTTGGGTCTTGAGCTGCTTTTTCGTTATCATTGCTTTAGTTCAAAATGTAAGTAATAAAGCCTGTTACTCAGAACGCCATGGCGTTCCAGACGGCGGGAGTTGGTGATACCCTTAATGTTATCATGGAGCGCTTTGTGGTTTCTGCTAGCCGTCCAACGTTACTGCTGCAACGCTTCCTGATTTCGCAAACTAAGGAGCAACCAAGGCCCAAATCACAGAACAAGGGTACGTTAACTGCGCATTAGTCAATATCCCCGACGTTGCACTTCCGAGATTGCTCCGTTGCCGCCGGAAACTCCACCGCATGTCACTCTTTTCGGCCGGATGTCCGTTACCTTCCCCTTTCTTTGTGTTGTAATTTGAAACTCTGGTGGATTTCTGAGGACTATGGTTAACTGCTCCTCAGATCTCTGCAGGGTAAATCCAGACAGCTAGCTAGACTATCTGTCCAATCGGAGTTTTCTGTTGCACAACTATAACAACATTTGAACGTACACATGTTCCACCAAAACAAGTTCCTTCCCAAGGCTATTTTGCAGAGGCGATTGTGATTGGTTTAAAGTAAATGCCAGTAAATCAGAGCAAGTTTTTCTTCCATCCCGGAATGCTGCGTGGACTAGCCAGACCCTCCTCCTCCGCGTTGTGGAGGAAGGTCTGGCAAAGAGAGACTAATTGCGCTGGCGTTAAAAGTAATTTGCATTAACTTGTTATAATCACGTTCATTTTTACAGCCCTAATCAACACATTTGAAAAAACGTTTACTATAGGTTGAAATAGAAGACACAAGGATGGACTGCTGGGAATATCTGACATGTCCCTATCTGTGTTTAAACTTTATAGCAGTCTCTGCACAGCTTTTCTCCACTATCTCAGGATGAAAAAGTCATTCACATCTACCAGTGCTACACAGCCTGTAAACTCTGATGTTTTATAATATCCGTAGCTTTAAATCATTTGAATGGTGAATACCATTTATTTTTTATAGAATGGTTTGATGCATTACAAAGATGGTTGGTTTGTTTAATCTGTACAAAAACCTCAGAGTGTAAAAACAACACATTGTGGTTTTACAGGGAGTTATGTCCCAGACCACTTCCTGGACTCTCTGCTGGTTGCCTGGCAACCTCACAGTCACGACAGAATTTCAGGAAACAACAAAACCAATATAATGTGTTCACCACGTATGGAAGTGGCCTGAATCTGATCTAGGCTAGATTTGAGTGTTCACACTACTTCTGAAGAAGCCTGACCTGGTCACTTGACCCCAAAAAAATCTGATTTGGGCCACTTTTGCCTGCAGTCTGAACGTAGCCTGAGAGTCCTGGCATCCGGTTGCCCTCGAACTCGTCCATGCTTCCTGTTTCTGCTTTGTCGTGCACCGCTTAAAAAAATAGAGTAGTCCTGGTGCGCCAGCGAGATCTACATAATTTTGACATCACATAGGCGCGCGACAGGTCGGGAACAACGACTGTAAAGAGGCCTTTAGGCTACCGGTTCCCCCCCCGTTTCCATCCTTTGTGCTAAGCTAAGCTAACGGTCTCCTCACATGTATGTACAGACGTGAGAATGGTATCAATTTTCTCATCCAGCTCTCCGCACGAAAGCAAATAAAAAGATTTTTTTCCAAAACGCCATTATTCCTATGAAACCCCGGACTGACGCAGTGTGCGGGTCTGTAATGTTCAGAGCCATCTCAATGTGGAATAGCTTACCAACTATCACAGTGGAGGCACACAAGTAAGGCCAGCTTTATAATTCAATTCAATTTTATTTATAGTATCAAATCATAACAGAGTTATCTCAAGACACTTTACAGATAGAGTAAGTCTAGACCACACTCTATAAATTCCAAAACTCCAACAATTACAGTAATTCCCTCAAGAGCAAGCATTAGCAGTGGCAAGGAAAAACTCCCTTTTAGGAAGAAACCTCGGCAGACCCAGACTCTTGGTAGGCGGTGTCTGACAGGGCCGGTTGGGGGTGTGATGAACAGTGGCAAATAATAGTCACATTAAAGATAATAGTCACATTAAAGATAACTTTATAACTTTATAAGACTACTTAGAAAACGCAAACACTAACTAGACACCATTTAATATAATTGTCGGAATGTGATGTTATTCTATTTGACAATAATTTACGAAACATGTACACAAAGTGATATTCTTTTACTTGCACTATATGTCTTCTTTTAAATGTATGTAAAATTGTATGTTTGGAATTTGTATGTACATATTGTGATTATTTTATGTGGAGCCCAGGAAGAGTAGCCGCTACATCGTTAGCAGCTAATGGGGATCCCAATAAAGGAATATTCAACTAGTCCTTTAAAACGTCCCCCAGATGTCTTTTTAAAAATTAGAGATTACTTTCCAATTTATGATTACAATTTGGGCACAAATTTTCTTTCCCTTCTCTACTAGCTGATGTACATTGTTTCAGGTCGGCCTGTACTGCAGTGAATTATATTTCTCACTGCCAATCCAGAAAGTGATTTGAAAAGATGTAAAACTAAGCAGTGCAGAAATAGTGAAGGAACAAAATCCTTAAAAAGCACAGACACACACACACACACACACACACACACACACACACACACACAGTCTATGTCTTACCTTTAGGGCCCATGGGTCCCCTGGGTCCTTCTCCCCCATTCTGTCCAGGCATACCAGGCTCTCCAGGGGGGCCAGGTCGTCCGGAATTGCCGTCCTTACCTGGAGGGCCTGGAGGTCCTGGACGTCCCGCTGTACTCTTCACATGGGCTGGCTGGATCTGAGCCATGAGGTAAGCCATTTTGGCTGGACACAAAAGATAAAGTGAATTCAATCTCATGTAACTCTGTTAAAGTTATCTCAATGAGGCTGACAGGAAAGACCATAACATAAAAAAATGGCCTCCTCACCGTCTAATTGCTTTGCCAGCTCCTCCTGGATGAGCCGTCTCATCTGCTCCAGTGATACCGACTCTCCCTGAGAAAACAGAGATGTTCCTCATTCACTCAGTTATTAATGCCTGAATCTAAATCATCTGCGTATATATTTCTGTGACATCAACGTTAAAGATTTCAGGTAGAGCTGGGCGACATGGAGGAAATCAAACATCACGATATTTTTGACCAAATACATCAATGTCGATATTGCGGCAATATGGGTTGACTATTGGTGCTTTCACACAACATTTACACAATGAGATTGTTAATAAATAGTCATCAGTACCATGAATATAATGACTAAGTGGGTAAAGGCAAATAATAGAACAGTTACAACAGTCTGGTGAGTTCAGAAAATGACATCACTTTACTGTAATGCAGCCTTTAAAACCAGGAAAAGACAACAAATCACAATATTACTATTACGATATCCTAAAGAGGAAATCTAGCCTCATATATCGATGTCATATTGCCCAGCCCTACTTTCAGGGCTATGACTCACCCTTTGGCCTGGGATACCGGGGTTTCCTGAGACTCCTTGTGGCCCGGGAGGTCCTATATCCCCTGGTGGTCCCGACATGCCCATCATCCCTGTGTGGCCCTTTCTCCCGGGGGGGCCAGGGTTTCCAGGCATACCTGGATCTCCTGAAATTCCTTTATCTCCCTTCACACCTGAGTCTCCCTGGATTAGATGACAGCAATTGTACATTCAGACGTGAAGCACCTTCAAAATAACAGTTTTTTTTTATTTCTCTGTAAAATATTAATAGTTGACGTGATTGCTTCATTTTTTGCATTAAATTACTTTCTACTGCCAATAATACCCCTAATTCATATTTGTGTACATTTAGCTGCCAAGACAATATACCAAATGACAATAATAATATTTTAATGATGATAATATTATTATTTTATCATTATATATTAAGATCATATTTAACCATGTACCTAAATACCAATTGCAATGGGCTAGAGGACCACAACAGAAAGAAGCCTTTGGATTTTTTTTTTTAAGATTTATTTTGGGGCATTTCCGTCTTTAATGGAAATGACAGCTAGGTGAGAAAGGGGAGGGAGAGAGAGAGAGGGGGAAGACACGGAGGAAATCGTCCCAAGTCGGACTCGAACCCTGGACCTTCTGCGTCGAGGCACATACCTCTATGTATATGTGTGCCCACTCTACCAACTGGGCCAACCAAGCCACAAGCCTTTGGTTTTTTCTTGTGTTTTTATCCTCTGGGATTTTTTTTAATGTCGGCCTATGTAACAACTGCTGTGCAGTGTTATATGTGGTTCCTTTTCAAATCATCAAATGAAGAAAAACAAATAAGAAAATAACTAGCTTGGTTGAACCCCACCATCAAAAACAAAAGAAAGTCAGTCCAAAGTAATGGCTGAATTAAACCCATTGCTTGGTTTTCTGGACGGAGGGCCAGATGAATGTAAAGTTGCCCTGAGGTGTCTGTGTAATAATTGAGAAGGTGATTGACAAACATCTGAAAAGCTCTTTATGCCATTTTGCCCCCTTTGTTCTCCGTGAAGTTAGCTAGAAGTGAATGTAATCCTCGGGCCCTATTTTACCCATTAACCATGCGCATGGCGTGAAGCGCATGTCCAAATCCACTGTTGCTAGTTTGACGGGCGGAAGAAAGGGTCCGTGTGCCGGGCGCATGGTCCTAAATGGTCGACTTAGTGTCTTCATTATTTCATAGGTGTGTTTTGGGCGTAACGTGCAATAAACCAATCAGAGTGTCATCTCCCGTTCCCTTTAAAAGCCAGACGCGTTTGGACCTCGCCGCATTGCTATTATGATGGCGGATTTGCACCGTAATATTTTTAGTTGTAATCTTTTGCATGTTTGTGTGGTGCTGCGCTTCCCTGTGTGTGTGTAACAAGCATAGTGTGTGCGCGCTGTGCATAAGCCTAGGCGCATTTTACTAATGTGCTGTTAAAATAACAACGAAAAGCTGAGTTACTGACTTTAGACCAGGTTTTTGTTGGTCAATGGCGCGATCACTTCCCGCTGCCTCAAGATAGCAATACGCCAAGAATTCACCTGAACACACCTCCCTGTAAGACCAGCACGTCCATGGGCGCACAGATGGGTGCAGGTGCATTTGTTATTTAAACGACGTGGGTGATGGACGGGAAATTAACAACTGCGTCGGACTTAAACTAGCAAAGAGACTTGCATCGGGCTTTGCACTGCGCCGGGTGCAAGGCAATTTGGCCTTGTGTGTTCTGATTAATTTGGCATGCAGTTACCACACCAGTTATAATCATAATTTTGTTTTAATGAAAACAGGCGAGTGTTCTTTAAGTGCCTGGTAGTGGGTCAAATGAATGCCGATGTGTTTCATGTGGATTTCCAAAAGTAACTGCTAAATATTGAAAGAAACTTTAAAGCGTTCAATTTAAGAATGGAATTTGGTGCAGTGGTAGAATGAGTGTTTAACCACCTGCTAGATCCCACTTTAAGCGCCGTTTGCGTCTCTACTACACACCTTATCTCCTTTGAGGCCACGATCACCAACTCTGCCAGGCATCCCCTACAAAAAACACAAAACAGTGGATGTGAGCAAGTCAATCAGAATCAGAATTGTTTTTATTGTCACGGTAAGTACATACAATAAACTTAAAAGTGCTACTCTGTGGTGCAAACTTAAAAACACACACACACACACACACACACACACACACACACACATACATTAAACTAAGAACGTGGATAAGAGAATTTGAAGATGGTAAAAATATTAAAACTAGAGTAAATAGTAAAATAGGGAAATAATTTAGTAAAATAATTTACTCACATTGCATATTATAACATAAAGTCCAGGTGCATAGCAGCATAAGTGGATACAAAGTGCAAATTGCTTGTGGAAAAAGAAACTGTTCCTGAATCTGGAAGTGCACGTTTTGGCACACATACAACCTATAACCTACAAATCTGTCTGCATAAAATCACAATATTCGTCATCAATGGTCTTATAAAGTGCCCGTACCTGCTTTCCTTCTGGGCCAATTGGACCGGGTGGACCCTGGAAACCAAGATAAAAGTTAACATTACCCAACAGCTGGACATATGTGCGAGCTGCAATTAATCTTTGGAAAAATAAGTCAAATGTAGCACTCACCGAGGGGCCTTTAGGCCCACTAAAGCCTGGTAATCCTGGGTTGCCGGCCTCTCCCTTGTCTCCTCTAAGACCCTGTATGATAACAGAGGCATCCCATCATCACATGGCACACACATGGCCTACTGTACTTGTATTCTATAAAAAAAAAAAAAAACTTGCTCATTACTGAGGATTCAGCCAGATTAACATTAGCTGTGCTTCTTATCAACATGCAGGAGTGCCCTGGATACAAATCTCCTGCGCCCATTTTGCGGGGGGGGGGAGATGCAAGCTTGAAGAGATTAAAATTGATATTGACAGGGGGGCATGTGGGCATGGCGACTAGTTATGGCTATCGGCAACCACAAAGGGAAGGAATTCATTAATGCTTGCAGAATTGAGAGAATATTTTCATTTCAACTTATTATATCGATATCGTGATATGAGACTAGATACCTCATATCACGATATGAGGTATCTCTTAGATTTTGGATATCGTAATAATGGTAAATGTTGTCTTCTTCCTGTTTTTAAAGGCTGCATTACAGTAAAGTGAAGCCATTTTTTTCTGTTCTTAGCTGTTCTATTATTTGCCTTTAACCCACTTAGTCACTGTATCCACATGGTTGATGATTATTGATCTAAAATCTCATTGTGAACATATTTTGTGAGAGCACAAATTGTCATCCCTACAATATCGCAGCAGTATGGACCCTGGGGTATTTGGTCAAGAATATCGCAATATTCAGATTTTCTCCATATTTACCAGTCCTTTCCACTTCATGTTCTTGAATAGACACTCTCTCTTCTGCTTCTTTCCCCTCAGTGTGCCGTGCTCGCTCTCTCTCTCAGTGTGGCAAATGTGGCCATCTTGATAACATTTTTGCTTCATTTTCTGCATTAAATTGCTTTCTACTGCCACTTACGATGCTAATGTGGATTTGTGTACGTCTAGCTGCCAACAAAATATACAAAATAACATGTTTTTTTAACCATGACCATGATAATATGAACATTTGAACCATGTAACTTGATACCAATTGCATTGGGCTAGACGACCGCAATTGAAATAAGCCTTTCGGACTTTGTGTTTTTATCCTGGGCGATTTTCATTTGTTCATGTAACAACTTATATGTTGTTCTTTGTGAAATTATTAAACAAAAGAAAAAACAGTCAGAAAAGAACTGTAGCTTATTTGAACCCCATCATCAAAAACAAAAAGAAAGTCATTCATATTCTTGAATAGATACACTCTCTCTCTTCTGCCTCTTCTCTCTCTGTCTCTGTGTGTGGCAAATTTGGCCGTCTGATAGCATTTATGGAAACAATCTGATCCTGCCTCTAAATACTTTCCCCCCCTGCACTGAAATCCCTCTCCATCTCCTCCCCCGACCTCTGTGCATCTGGCTCCTGCTCGCCTCCCTCCTCCAGGCTATATTCCTGAACAATCTGCTGCCTCTGCTGACTGATACCACCCGCTCCTCTCTGAAAGCGGGCTGCGTTATCGTCTGCCCTCCACTAAGCAACAGCTAGGGCTCCTACCAAGAAAACCAGCCCACGGACAGGTGTGCCGCTTCATTCCATTTCACACGTTTTGTGTGCGAATGATAGGAAGACGTCAGATTAGAAATTCTCCTCACCCCCAGGTCTCACTATCTCTCAGCAGGTGGAAGAAGTACTCAGATCCTTTACTTAAAATGTCCCGTGGCATGAAAATTTCACTTTATGAGGTTTTTTAACATTAATATGTGTTCCCCCAGCCTGCCTATGGACCCCCAGTGGCTAGAAATGGTGATAGGTGTAAACCGAGCCCTGGGTATCCTGCTCTGCCTTTGAGAAAATGAAAGCTCAGATGGGCCGATCTGGAATCTTCTCCTTATGATGTCATAAGGAGCAAGGTTACCTCCCTTTTCTCTGCTTTGCCCACCCAGAGAATTTGGCCCACCCATGAGAAAGAGACATCATGGCTTTCAAACGAGCAAAGTGGCAATTGGTCAAGGCCACACCCCCACCCTCCACCTTGCCCCCCCTCTCCTCCTCAATAGCTATAGAGACTTCAGATACAGTATTAGGGGACCACTAAGGCCTATATAAAAGAGACTTCAGATACAGTATTAGGGGACCACTGAGGTCTATATAAAAGAGACTTCAGATACAGTATTAGGGGACCACTAAGATCTATATAAAAGAGACTTCAGATACAGTATTAGGGGACCACTAAGGTCTGTACAAAAGAAACTTCAGATACAGTATTAGGGGACCACTAAGGTCTATATAAAAGAGACTTCAGATACAGTATTAGGGGACCACTAAGGTCTATATAAAAGAGACTTCAGATACAGTATTAGGGGACCACTAAGGCCTATATAAAAGAGACTTCAGATACAGTATTAGGGGACCACTAAGGTCTATATAAAAGAGACTTCAGATACAGTATTAGGGGACCACTAAGGTCTGTACAAAAGAGACTTCAGATACAGTATTAGGGGACCACTAAGGTCTATATAAAAGAGACTTCAGATACAATATTAGGGGACCACTAAGGTCTATATAGCATCTATAAAGCATCCAAAGAGCACCATGTCATGGGACCTTTAAGTAAAAGTACTAATGCCACACTGTAAAAATACTGTTACAAATAAATATCCTGCATTGAAACTGTTACTTAAGTAAAAGTATGTAAGCATCATCAGAAAAATGTACTTGAAGTATTAAAAGTAAAAGTACTCAATGCAGAAAAATCCTCACATTTTAGAAACTGGAAACAATCCAAACAGCTGTGTGTTTAATGGTCTAATCATTAGTTATATTGTTGGGTAATCATTTATATTAAAACATCGCACAGGTGTACAAAAATCTTAATGTGTAAAGTAACTAGTAGCTAAAGCTGTCAGATGAATGTAGTAAAGTAAAAAGTACAATATTTCTCTCTGAAATGTAGTGGAGTAGAAGTAGAAAGTGGTGTAAAAAGAAAAGACTTGAGTAAAGTACAAGCACCTCAACATTTGTACTTAAGTAGAGTACTGGAGTACATGAGCTTAGTTACATTCCATCACTGCCATTTCTGTCTACTACATTTTATTTTTCCTGACATACATGTGATGAAGACCACTGCCTCCTCTTCATCTCCAGGCCCAGCACCAGTGTCGCCCTGTAAACTCTATAATCACTGAACCCTCGCTGGCTTTAATTAACCTCATCTGTGTGCTCAGCACACTGAGAGTACATTGTGTACTGTACAAGGGCTCCAAAAGCTTTAGGAGGACTGGGAGGGCTCTTTGAAATGATAGGTTACCTGTGGTCAACCCTATCTCCTACAAAATGAAGTTTTCATACAACTAAACTGCATTCTCAGTTACATTTTGAGTAGCCTATTGTATATCAACGATGTTTCATTTCCAGGATTTCTCCGGTGCCGCCGGAAATTCAGCCAAATGTACTTAATTTTTCGGCCGAATGTCAGTTAACCTTTCTTTGTGTTGGCACTCTAAACTCTGGTGGATTTATGAGGACTATGGTTAACTGTTCCTCAGATCTCTGCAGGGTAAATCCAGACAGCTACTGTAGCTAGACTATCTGTCCAATCAGAGTTTTCTGTTGCATGGCTAAAACTACTTTTGAACGTACACACGTTCCACCAAAACAAGTTCCTTCCATAGGCTGTTTTGCAGAGGCACCGTTGCTCCATCCAGCTCTTAGTGCCGCCCAAGATGATTGTGATTGGGTTAAAGAAATGCCAATAAAACAGACTCTCCTCCATAGCGCGGTGGAGGAAGGTCTGGGAATGCGAGACTACATTTAGAGGGAAACATATTTTCTCCACGATTATGCAATTTTAACCTACTGGAGGTCTAAGGGCATTTTCTCCATTTTTACATATCTTCTTAAATTCCCTTTTTAAGGGTATTTGCATATAACCTGATTCCCATGTATTTTATTTTAAAATGTTCAGAACAAACTCAGCTTTCTATGGAGTGATGCCCAAAACTTGTTCTAGAGCAATATGTGAAGAGATAATTTTGCCCTAAAGTTGAAATGTTGATGTTCGCTTTTTTAAAATCCTTCATTAGACCGATAGCAGATGGGTTCCGAGATTGCAACTGCCAGTTATATTTACTATAGTCTCGCATTGCCAGACCATCGCATTCCACAGTGCTGTGGAGGAAGGTCTGGCTAGTCCACACAGCATTCCGGGGTGGGAGAAAAACATGTTCTGGTTTATTTGCATTTCTTCAAACCAATAACAATCATCTTGGGCGGCAGTAAAGCTCCCATTACATGGTGCTCTTTGGATGCTTTTATATAGACCTTAGTGGTCTATATAAAAGGACCAATCACGGAAGTGGAACGTTATGGATATAGACTAAGGGGGAAGTGATGTTCCCACCCAGCTAACAAATACAACAATGTTCTCCAATCTTCCATCATAATCTGACAGCTCATCTCTTCAAGAAATACTTCCCAGCCTCCTCTCGCTTAACTTACATCCCACACACGGTCCCTGAAAGTGCTACTTTTTCCTAATTTGCTTTATTTGGCACGCTAACACTTAAAATGCATTTTTGATTTTGTACATCTACGTTAGTACTTTGGTTGTGGTTTTTATATAAGCCGCTACAGGTTTCTACCACAGCCTCACATGCATTTTTTGTATTTCGTCAATGTAATTTGTTTCTTATGTTCTGTGAAACAAGTTAACTAAGCTAAAGTAGGAACAGATAACTCACCGGGGATCCAGGGAGACCCGCTTTTCCCGACGGGCCCGGTTCACCTGGCTTGCCCTGGGATGCAAAAGGGGAAAAAAAGAAGACAGGTTGAGAAAATTGATGGGGAAGGATAGCAAGAGAAATGACTAGAGTCCCACTTTGTGTCCATATCTATCTGTCTGTCTGCTTGACACTGTGCTGCGCCTGTCTTCTGTCTACGTCAGACAGCCCCCCCGCAAGTGAACTCACCAAATCTCCACTTGGTCCACTAAGTCCTTCTCTGCCTGGAGGTCCCATAGGGCCCTGCCAAAACAGAACAAAAATAAGCTGTTATATTAGGTCTTTTACATGCTGAAAACAAAGGAACTTAAATCATATCTCATCTTTAGGGCATGCTGAGGAAAACTGCAAGCTTGACCACTTTAATCGTCATTGGAATACAGCCTCTAACGTAGTAGTGAGTTAAATCTGAAATCCGCTTTTAGTGTGCAGGTGTAAAATATTCTTACTTTAGGAGACGTGCTGTGAGAACATTGTGTCTCCAAACCTCACAGGCAAACAGGATGAGTCTAAAGTGAAGCGTTACATCCTGCTACGAGACAAATCTGGGAATAAAGGTGCTGCGGCCTTTAAATGTGTACGTGAGAGGGATTTGAGTTTGTCACCTGGAGAAGATAAATTGCACACAACTCCCGTATAATGTCAAAAGATATAAAGCTGATACGTTTTTTTAAATGATACCATGCGGCTAATGGAGCTTTAGTATTATATAGAGAAGATTAAAAGGTGCTGTGGTCGGCTGGGGGGAAATTTTGCATTGTGTCCAAAACCTTTTTTAATCTCCGGAGTTTTCTCTGCATTCCCTCAATCAATGGAGGATTGGTTCCAGGCAGTAATAATGATTATTCTCGTGGACTGGGTGACTAAACCAGGAGGGGATGCTGCATAAGAAAGAATGACATATAGGATTTTTATAGGGAAGACAAATATTTGCTGTAGGAGCCTGTATATTACTTTTATACAGGAAATGCATAAGGGAAAGCTAAGGTAGGCATTTCTCTGTATTCTGTAAGTCACTTTATCGCAGCTTTTTGTGTGTGTGTGTGTGTGTGTGTGTGTGTGTGTGTGTGTGTGTGTGTGTGTGTGTGTGTGTGTGTGTGTGTGTGTGTGCGCGCGTTGATATTGACTGAACTGCAGATTGAAGATACCTTCTGGTGGTCACAATTTGGATTTGTATGCATGTCGAAAAAATTGCAAAACCAGCAAAATTTACAAGTGTAATTTCCACTGGGGATGGGGGAGACACGTCCCCCTCACTCGTCAACATCCTATTTATGCTCCCCTTTTGTTTCAGGTGGATTGTCTGATTTAGCTCTCTCTAATGGATTAAGATCTCTAATCTAGAGCTAAGTGTCCTCTTACTGCCCTACCACCACAGTCCAGAGAACCGAAAATCTAAGTATCCCCCTTTGTCCTCGGTTATTTATTTGCTGGATTGATTAAAAAGCAGAGAAAGAGAGAGAGAGAGAGAGAGAGAGAGAGAGAGAGAGAGAGAGAGAGAGAGAGAGAGAGAGAGAGAGAGAGAGAAAGTAGTAGCCAATGTAGACTAGAATGATATCTAACCCTTAAAAGAGATTATGAATTAGCAGAATATCTCTCTACTGTCAGAAATAGAAAGCAGAGAACAGGTATAGACTCAGTGACCACAAACTGGCAGTTGAAATGGACACACAAAAAGTCATGGCCACCAAAAGAAAGCGGAACAAATGTGGTCACTGTTTGACAGGTGAGGTTGAGACGGAGGTGCACTTTATCCTACAATGTACAGCATTCAAAGAAAAAAAACATTTGTTTTCAACAAATTTAACTCCGTAATCCCAGATTTCAAAGAACTGAACGTCCTTTCAAATTTAAACATTCTGGGAGAAGGAAACATCTTGCTGCCCAATATGCCCAAACGTACGTACTGCATACTGTAGTGTTCTGTCCAAATGTTTGTCTAAATTGTATTTCTATGCTTTGGCAACATTGTTATTGAAACTTTCATGCCAATAAAGCACCTTTGGATTGAACTGAATTGAGAGAGAGAGAGAGAGAGAGAGAAAGAGAGAGAGAGAAAGAGAGAAAGAGAGAGAGAGAGAGAGAGAGAGAGAGAGAGAGAGAGAGAGAGAGAGAGAGAGAGAGATTCAAATGTACAAGGTTGAACATACCTCCTTCCCAGGTTTCCCATCATGCCCAGCTGATCCAGGCTTTCCATCTTCTCCCTGTTTGGCACAGAAGACAAAAATAATAGAAACCTCAAGGCTAATGTAAGCATACCGTCCTCACCCAAGAAAACGGCCATATAGGTCGATTGAGCAGTTTATAACGACCCATATTTACATTTGTTAGGAAGCAGCCTTTAGTGGCCATAGTAATTATAATGGGAGCCATGCAGTAAGTAAGGTGACAACATATAAGAGCGCAAAACTCTAACGGATGAAGGTTGGTGTGGTGGACGGGTCAAAGAAACAGAGGACTGTCACTTAGGAGACCGGGGTTGGTGTCCTGTGTGAAACCAAACGTCAATGGTCACTCTTTTAGATTAACAGACTTTGTTACGGACCTAAGTCTGTGACGTTAACACTTACGTAGGATCACCATTTTAATGAGTATTGTTGCAGGTAGATTTTCATGGCCAAAGATGGCTTCTCTGTAATTGTTGTGCACATGACAATAAATGACTAGAAAACTACTGCGTCGACAATCCACAGAACAGTAAAAGCACACTTGAGATCCACCGAGTTAGTCATAAGGATCCATATAACACTTCTACATTGTACTGAGGTACTGGGCTGTACTGTACTTCTAATTGAATAAAGTAAACTTTCAATTTCTTGAATATAGAGATTATCACATCCATGCGACTGACATTTAGTGGCAGCAATTATGAGCAGCGGAGGGGTAATTTTCAGTGCGTCTATGGAAACACTTCACGGCTCCTCTAATAGGTCGTCTGCCGTCTGCGTGGCGGCGCAGCCTGCAGGGCTGAGAGGCTGCCCGCTGCGCCGTGGCTCAGTCAGAGCCGTCGGTAACGAGCCATGCTATTGGTCACGGCACCGTGGCAGAAACCTTTGCTGCTGGTGTGCGTGTGTGGGAGACAAAGCAGCAGGTTCGGTGGTTCTTTCTGTGAGGAGGGGGGGCGTGGGGGGTCAGACATATCTTGACATCTCAGAGCAGCATGCCAAACACTGAGTGGAAATTCCCTGAACCAGCGGTGGAAGAAGTATTCTGATCCTTTACTGAAGTAAGAGTACTTATACCACACCGTAAAAAAATTCTCTGTTACAAATAAGTCCTGCATTGAAATGTTACTTCAGTAAAAGTATGTGCATATCAACAGGGGAATGTACTTCAAGTATTAAAACTAAAAGTACTCAATGCAGAAAAATCCTCACATTTTAATAAACGATCCAAACGGTTCCGTCAACCAACTAAGTGTTTAATTGTCTAATCATTTCAGCTGGACTTGTAGGCATGTATATTGTTGGGTAGTTTAAATTATAATAAAACATCGTATTTTATCAACTCTGTGTGTTTTGTGTGCAAAAATCCTAATTTGTAAAGTAACTAAAGCTGTCAGATTAATGTAGTGGAGTAAAAAGTAAAATTTTCATTGAAATGTAGCAGAAATAGAAAGTGCCATGAAAAGAAAAGACTCAAGTAAAGTACAAGTACCTCAAATTTGTACTTAACTACATTACTTGAGTAAATTTACTTAGTTACATTCTACCACTGCCCTGAACCGCCATGAATAATTCCAGTTCTGGCTGTTGAGCAGAGGAGCTTAGATTTTTAAATGCGTAATCTAATGTTCTTAACCGTTTTATACACCTTTGTGGTCTTTAACTGCAGTTAAATGTAAAGATGCCTTAGCTTTGATACGTACAGAAAATGTTCTTCCAAATGTGTTATTGTCACGGTCTGATGGGCTGTCTCCTTGTCTTGTTTTTTTATTCAGTTTTATTGTCTTCATTTGATGAAGACAATATGGCCAAAGATGGCTTCAGGGATGAATACGTTTCCCTTGAAACGTAATCGAGAACGCAGTTTTATTGTATGGGAACGTAATCTTTAGGGGCTGATGCTGAAGCTCATTGTGGCACGAAAATAAAAAATGGCATTGTTTGTGTGTTGTGCTCTTAAATGCAAACCGACCTGTTGAAATACATAAAAACACAAAAAGTAACACACTGACCTTAGGTCCTGGAGCTCCAGATTCTCCTCTGTGGCCCTTAAAGCCCTGTATAGGAAGAAGAACAGATCAGTCAATCAGTCACAGCAATTTGCACTTTGCTTCATCCGATCGGTTTACTGGCTGTCACTTACCTGAGGTCCCCTGAGCCCCTGGTTTCCTGCTGGTCCAGGTTCACCTTGCTTGCCCTGAAATAAAAAACTGAAATAGTTACATTGTCTGGCCACTAGGGTTGGGCATGGAGAATCGGTTCCAACTTGGAACAGTTTCAAACACTACAAATCCAATTTTGGTTTCCAATCCGATCATCGGTTCCAAATTTAACAGGCGCAAGTTTTCGTTTCCGGTTGTGATGTAACTTGTTTGTACTTCAGACGTCACTACGTCTTCTCAGTTTATTTATTTAAAGACTTTTTTTTCTATTCATTTAGTTATTTGTTTATATGGGATTTGTTTTAAAAGTCTAATTGTTAATGTTTTATTTAATTTTCGGTGTTTAAGATAAAATAGAATTGGAGTTGCACATTTGATAAGACGACACTGTTTGTTATATGAATAAAAGTATATTTTTCAGTCATTTGTCTGCAGCTCACTCTATTAAAAAAGTCGGGAGAAGATTGCATCGTGAACTAAAAATCGTGAATTGTATCTAATCGTGCGTTGAATGTATCGTTACATCCCTATTATATATTCGTTGGATCACTGACCACCATCTACTTACAGGTTCTCCTGTTTCACCCGGTCTGCCATCTTTTCCCATTTTGCCGGGCTGGCCCTGCAGATCAATGAAAGCGCATTTACAACTCAGACTGTTTACACCACAGTGCAGGGACCGTGTGTGTGTGTGTGTGTGTGTATTCACAATGCTGTACATCTAATCATTTTCTCTTACGATCAAGCCAGGAAGACCCGGTGGTCCCTGGATTCCTTTGAGACCCTCTTTGCCCTGGTAAAAACAAACAAACAAACAAATATAATTCACCAAAGACAAAGAAATGATTAATGGCCACTTTTACCACACACACTGGCTGACCTACATGTCAGAGGGGAGAGGTTTGTACGATAATGGCACATGGGTAATACGTTTTCTGGGGCGGAAAAAAAGTACATGGAGTGCTGACCTTTTCTCCAGGGGGCCCTGGGGGGCCGACGGAACCAGGCTGTCCATCGTTACCCTGAAGAGGAAGGACACAGTGTCAGTGGAGGTTAATAGAAATAGAAAAGCGCAGAGTGGGAGACAAAATCCCAACAAATAAGCAACGTTTAGAAAAAAGGTTAAAGGTCCCATGACATGGTGCTCTTTGGATGTTTTTATATAGGACTTAGTGTTCCATTAAAACAGTGACCTCATAAGGGGAATATTCCAGATCGGCCCATCTGAGCTTTCATTTTCTCTAAGGCAGAGCAGGATACCCAGGGCTCGGTTTACACCTGTCACCACTGGGGGACCATAGGCAGGCTGGGGGAATGCATATTAATGTTAAAAAACCTCATAAAGTGAAATGTTCATGCCGCGGGACCTTTAAGTATTTAGACCATTTCAGGTCCATATAGTGAGAAAGAACAACGCATTGTCTTGAATGGATTGGTACAAAAACGTACGGAAGTTTTTACACACGATTCGTATTATATGCTTTGAAATTAGGTGATAGCTGGTCAAGTGACGCCTGCTACAGATCGCCGCGAGCTGTGGCTCGTATCACAGTTGCTAGCTGAGTTTAGCCGACAAGAGGTTACTGTGAGCCGACTACTGACCACTGCGAGATAACGGTCCTTTCAGCGGCAGTTTGTAGTTGAGTTTAGCCGAAAAGAGGTTACTGCGAGCCGGCTGCAGTGCACCCTGAGGTCACGGTTCTTTCAGGGACCGTTGGTAGTTGAGTTTAGCCGACAAAAAGGTTACTGTGAGCCGGTTACAGAGCACCGTGAGATTTCGGTCCTTTCAGTGTCAGTTGGTAGTTGAGTTTAGCCGACAAAAAGGTTACTGCGAGCCGGCTACAGAGCACCGCGAGATTTCGGTCCTTTCAGTGGCAGTTGGTAGTTGAGTTTAGCCAACAAAAAAGGTTACGGTGAGCCGGTTACAGAGCACCGCGAGATTTTGGTCCTTTCAGTGGCAGTTGGTAGTTGAGTTTAGCTGACAAAATGGTTTCTCGCAGTCTGCTACAGTGCACCCCGAGGTGACGGTCCTTTGAGGGGCCGTAGCCATTTGAGTTTAGCCAACAAAAGGTTACTGTGAGCCGGCTACAGAGCACCGCGAGATAACTGTCCTTTTAGGGGCCGTTGCTAGTTAAGTTTAGCAGCGACGACAGTTACGTTTAGGAACCAAAATGAATAGTTAAGATTAGAAATAAAACATGGCTGGGTTAAAACATTCCCAAGGAACTAACACCGCCGTTTCCCGGCTGGAAGTCTTTTCTTTTCCCCAGGAAGAGAACTGCGCTCCCTGGTTTGAAAGCGCTGTGTTTTATGACCCACCCCCCCCGACCTCCTTCTTACATGGTCCACAGCAGCAGTCAATGTGGTTCATACAGCAAGAAATACATTAAATACATACAAATTGCAGTGCTTGACTTTCCGTAGCTATATGTATGAATGGTTCATTAAAACAGGCAGATTAAATAAATAACTTACAGGTGTACCCATTAAGCCAGGGGTACCTGGATGACCAGAGGGTCCCGGGTGACCCTGGTAATGCAGAAGCAAATGATTAAAATGATTCATAATAGACAATATTGTAATGAAGGTTGTTTTTTTTTTTTTTTTTTTTAAACACAGAGGGAAAGGAGGGGAAGCGACAGATAAGCTTGGGACTTGTGAGTCACAAATGACAAATATACCTTGTCTCCTTTCTCTCCAGGGCCTCCAGCGGGTCCTCGATCACCTTTTACACCCTGTGGTCAAAGTGTCAGACAATATAAAATGTGACATTTCAAGCGGAAAGCATCAATCTGGGTCATTATTTCTCAAAGGAAATATAAATCTCAAGTATTACAAAGAAGGAGGATGATTTTGTTTTCACCCTACACTGTAAGAAAATAATCTGTAAAAACGGATAATGTCCTGGCAGAAAGTTACCATTACCATTAAGTTTACGGACATTTCTGTTAATCCAAAAAAACAAAAAATTCTGTAGATTTACAGTACATCCTTTGTACCTTTAAATGGACATTTCTGTTAATCCAAAAAATTTAAATACGGAAAAACACCAGTGAAAAATCATTACAGAAAATTCCTTATTTCTAATTCCTTATTCCCATATGAACACAGTATAATAAGCCCATATTTCTATGTACTCTCCTAACAGTGTATTACCTTAACCTTGTGAGGTTAAAATAAAAGCTAATTAGCGGTCGGCCCTTTGGGAGCCATAATGGTGCAGTTAGTGTCGAAACTTGCCTTTCCGCCGTCAGCTCCAGGGGGCCCTTGAGCTCCGGCTGCTCCCGGCGGGCCCTGTAATGACAACAGCAGAGCATCAGGCTCTGTCCGGGCCCCTGTGGGCCCCTCAGAGAAGGCCCTAGCTAATGAGGCAGACACAGCCTCTGCATCCATCACACCGACTGTGACTGATGACGACAAACGTTCAGCGAGTACCGTACTTTATAATTCTCCTTTAAAGATGAGCGGTCACCAGTGGTGGAAGAAGTATTCAGATCCTTTATTTAGGTAAAAGTAGTAATACCACACTGTAAAAAAAATACTCTGTTACAAGTAAAATCCTGCATTAAAAAGGTTACTTAAGTAGAAAATATGTAAGTACCATCAGAGAAATGTACTTTAAAAGTAAAAGTACCCAATGCAGAAAAATACTCACATTTTAGAAACTGGAAACAATCCAAACTGTTCTGTCAACCAACTAAGTGTTTAATGGTCTAATCATTTTAGCTGGACTTGTAGACCTGTTATATTGTTGGGTAGTTTAATTTATAATAAAATGTTGTATTTTATAAACTACATGTGTTTTGTGTACAACAGTATTTGTACTTGTATTTTTAAAGTAACTAAAGCTGTAACAGATGAATGTAGCGGAGTAAAAAGTACAATATTTCTCTCGGAAATGTAGCGAAGTAGAAGTAGAAAGTGGCATGAAAAGAAAAGACTTGATTAAAGTACAAGTGCCCCAAATTTGTACTTAAGTATGGTAACTGGAGTAAATGTACTTAGTTACATTCCACCACTGGCAGTCACAGTCTTGTGAGGCAATGGTTGAATGTGAATGACTGTGTCCTACTTGGTAACCATCTTGACCGTTTTTTCCCCGGAGGTCCCTGGTGTCCTTTGTCCCCTGGGACTCCTGGGAGACCGGGCGGTCCAGCTGGCCCTGCAGGGCAGTCCGAGCACACGTCCTGTAAGATGCCAGAGACGTGTTTGTGATGAAGTGATCGCTCTCAGGATGCAAATAGTCTTTTTTCCTGGTTAAAGACTGGTGGAAATGCTCCTTACCTTCAGATTTAGGTCGGAGAGGTCTGCTGCCTTCCCCTGAGAGAGAAACGGGGAATGAAAGAGTTAATCAATCAGGGAAACGCATCATCAGGGCTCCTCGGAGGCCTCGCAAGGTTAAGATTTCCCTTAAGTAGAACTATTCATCAGAAAGGCATGGGTCTACATACTTTGGACCAAAACGGTAATATATAGTATGTATTATATATGTTGACAAGACACTACAGGTGAATAGGGTCACATTTCTAATTGATAGGTATCACCATGAAACTTCACCAATTGATTTACCTACATTAAGACAAGTGTTTTTTAGTATTGCAAGTTTTCTGAAATTGCATGTTTAAATATAGAAAATGAGGCATTTTCTAATTAAATATGAGCTCATTGGCAGAACAGAAATCCGAACATTGGATAAAGCCATATCACTCCATATCTTAGGAAAATACTGTCAACTCAACAGCCCTAAAAATGCAATTTTTGCCACGTGGTTGGGATTAAAATGTTGTATAAATCGAAGGTTACGAATGTAACTACGGTTCTATGAATGCTGGATGACCACCAGCGGCAGGGCTTAACACTAGATGGCAGGTCGTCTGCCATCAAGCACTGCCTCTGGCGGTCAGTGAGGATGAAATAGAACAGCCTTTGAATGATAAACTCCTCTGTAGAAACCTTCAGAACATAGATAGGAATGAAAGTAGAAAGTGTGGTCTATGTGAGTGAGTGCTACTGAAATGGAGATTTCTGGCTCAGAGTATGAAAACAAAAAATATGTAGAGAAAACGGCCTTGAAACATATGGATTATAAAATCCCGTACATTTTTATTGGAAACAATTACAGACACAATATCTAATTGAATCCTTAGCATACTATATAGTAACGTGACTTTTCATTCTTTTATACACTATTCAGAGGACATATTGAATATAAAGTGAATCATAGGCTAGTAGTTACAACTTACTGGAGGTACAACCAGTACCTCAGATAACACTGGTTGTTTCCTTCCAATTTGTTTACTTACAGGCTCTCCTGGTGATCCCTTTTCTCCCGGCCTGCCTGGTAAACCCTGCATTTGGTACAAAGGCCAGAAAAGTTACATTCTCTGTAAATCGTAGATTATGGATACCCAAGTGTTCTAGAACAAATACATGAATGAGATATCGAGAAATAAGTAATCGTACCAATAAATGCAAAAAATAGTGAAAGCTATAACAAGGTAAAACTGTGCTAATTTCAAGTTTTATAAAAATAAAATACAAAAACAATTTGCATTTCATAATGTCACTTTTCACCACAAAGTCCTACAGCCAAGGCAGGCAGATCCTAGTTATGTGATTGGCTAATTCTTCAGTGTGAATGAGCAAACAGTCACTTTGGGTGTCCATAGCTATGGACGTATGGGTCTCAAACCAGGGTTTCCCCCAGTGTATTGCAAGCCGGTCCTAAGTTGCCCCCCACCAGGCCAAAGCCACTGGGGGAGGGGGGGATTTAAATGTATTTTTAATACGTTTTTTAAAGCACAGTTACAGTGGGGCGGCTCGGTTGGAAGTTTAGGTAATGATCATATTTTCAAATCTCCATTTAGCTGTTAGCACTGACTTAATGTAGGGCTCTATAGAATCTGTCTTATAGCTTTTTTAAATTCTCAATTTCGCCATTTTGTCCATGATTCTGTGTTATTACATGAACTATTGGGCTCTACATTAATATTGCCATCAGTCTGTGACTGGCCCCAGCCAGGCCCTCGTCGAAAAAAAAAAAAATAAATAAAAAAAGACACTTGCCACCGGGCTTAACAACTTTTCTGGGGGAAACTCTGTAAAGAAATAAGACATGAATGTTACATTGTTTATCCATTCATTCATTCATTCATTCATTCATTCATTCATTTTGGGCTCACATTATGTCCTGCTGGGCCCTGAGGACCAGCGACTCCTGGCAGACCCCTCAAGCCCTGGAACCCAGATAAACAGATATTAGTGGGACAACTTTTATAAACATAAACATATTAAATATGAATCTTTATTAATTTTACCGCAGGTCCGGGTAAGCCATTATTTCCCGGAGGCCCCTACAACAACAAAAAAATAAATAAAATTTTAAAAAAATTCCAGAAATGTTCAAAAATTTCCAAATGTGTAAATAAATGCGCTGGAGTAAGATAATGTCCCACTAGTTGACTGGCATTGATGCACGTACCGGTTGTCCCACTTTGCCTTCTCCTGAAGCACCCCTGTCCCCCGGTAACCCCGGTTCTCCTCGTGACCCTGGTTGGCCCTGGGGAGAAAAAATAAAATAAAATAAAAAGTTGACATCGCCATCCCGAGATAATGTCAGTTCAGCCGTTACGTTTGGCTAAGTGTCTCGCTCGGCACAGAAACGGTCACGTTCATCGGCGCCTGCTGATCCCAGAAAAAGCACCTTGTGTTTAATCTGTGGCGGTGAAAAAAGAAATATAAAATCATTTACAATCTGCAGTTGACATTTTGGTACCGAGCAGAGAAAACGTGTCGGTGACGAGGGTGAGCGATTTGACACTATAAATCCAGCAAACGCCCCAAATGTCTGGCCTCTCCCAGTCGGTGCCCCCCCCACTCCCGCCCCGACATCGAGCTCATCACAGCAAAGAGCTGCTCATCATCAGAGCCGTGGTCACAGTGCACTGGACACACAGATTGCATTTGATGCTTTCAACCCAAACTGAATTGTTTTTCTCATCCGTGCCAGAAAAAAAAAATAAGAAGAATTTTTCAAGTTTTTCACATCAACAAAAGAGCACCTGTGCATGATAAAAATAAAAATAAAAACTCAGGCAACCTACACACAGACAGACATACACACACACAGACACGTGCACACACACAGAGACACACGCACAGACACGCGCACACACACACACACAGACAGACAGAGACACGTGCACACACAGAGACACACACACTCAGACACGTGCACAAACACAGAGACACACACACACACAGAGAAACGCGCACACACACAGACACACGCACAGTCATGCACACACAGAGACACCTGCACGCACACACACAGACACAGAGGTACGCGCACACACACAAACACACACGCACAGAAACGTGCACACACACAGAAGTAGACAGACACACACAGACAGACAGACAGACAGACAGACAGACACAAACTTCTTTTAAACTTCTAAATCAACATTACCTTTAGCCCTGGGGGGCCTTGGATTCCCTGGGGGCCGGTCTCCCCCTGTAATATCACAAAGAACATCAGTCAAAATGCTCGTCACTGAAACACTTAAATGAAGCCTCTTTTGAAGACAACATTCAGAGTCCCCCAAAGCTTAATATGACCTGAGTCACTGGTTCCTACCCTCTAGTACACACGTGTCAAACTCAAGGCCCGCGGGCCAAATCCGGCCCCTTGCAGATTTTGATCTGGCCCGCATATCAATTTAGGTTCATAGTACATTTTGGCCCAACTACTTTTTGTCACTTTTTTTAATGTTTTTTTTCCCGATGTTTTTGTGTCGCTTTTTTCTTTTACATTTTAGTTAAATTTTTTGGGGCTTTATGTCGACCAAACTGTAAGTGAGAAGACTATATGAGACATGCAATAATACAATGAAATACTTTTTTTTTTTTATTAAATAAAGCATGTCAATGAACTCTCCATGTCCGGCCCTTGGTGTGATTCTCTTTTTCCAGTGTGGCCCTCAGTGAAGTTGATACGACCCCCAGGAGCGTTTCATAAATTAGCACGCCTAGCGGTAGCAGAAATACAACCTCATATCTAAACCGGAAAACGTCGGTCGCGGTTTTGAACGCAAAGGTCGCGATTTTAAAACACGTCTTTAACGTTGTGAAATGGTCGCATAGGCACCAAAACTACTTGGTTAAGTTTAGAAAAAGACCGTTTGGGTTAAAAAAAATAAAAAATAAAATAAATCACACGTTCCTTTACTTCCGGTTACGCATGTGACGGTAAACGTGACATTTGTCAAGTAAAAAAAAACAACCTTGCCACGGTCCCGGTTTGGTTATGTTTAGGCAGGTGGTTTGGGTTCAAATCAGACTAAACTGCATGCAAATTACTTTTGTTTTCAAATGGGACTTGAACCCAGCTCTCCCGAGTGAAACCCTAACCCTAACCCAATATCCTTATGCATAAATTCAAAGACGTTTCACTCACAGGATTGTTCAGGCACCACCGGAAATTCCGCAGGACGTACCTAATTTTCTGCCGGATATCCGTCACCTTCCGTTTTTTCCGGTGGATTTCTGAGGACTATGGTTAACTGTCTCCTCAGATCTCTGCAGGGTGAATCCAGACAGCTAGTTGGACTATCTGTCCAATCGGAGTTTTCTTAAAAACAACCTTTGAACGTACACACGTTCCACCAAAAACAAGTTCCTTTCCCGAGGCGATTTTGCAGACGATTGGGATCAGTTTAAAGAAATGCCAATAAACCATAGCACGTTTTACTCCCATCCCAGAATGCTGTGTGGACTAGCCAGAACCTCCTCCTCAGCGCTGTGGAGGAAGGTCTGGCAATGCAAGACTACCTTACTTCCTGCTTTGGCTCCCGTCGTAACTGCGACAGCCACGAGAGGGCGCCGCCGCTAGAAACGTAAATATCGGTCGTAATTGCTGCATGGACAAGCTTTTTTTTTTTTTCGGGGGAAAGGACAGACACCGTGTACGAGTTTCTGTTCTTCATGCACATGACTGAAGCGAAGGCCTCAGGGCCACACCTGGCAGCTGTAAAAAAAAGAAAAGCGAGCGAGCTGTGAGCCTAATGTGCGGTGCTTCTGTGTTGCTTTAATGCGATACGTCTTAACAACGTCCCCCCTTGTTTGCTCCTGCCTCGTCAGCAGGATGGCCACATGTCTCGGGTGAAAAATGATGAAGAAACGTGTTGAGCCGCAGGGCAAAAAATATAAAAAAGTGCCTACTCAGGCTCCTTTTCCTCCCATACAGCTCGGCTCGTATTGTGCTGTGGCTCAACACGTATTACAGGCAGCGGGGAAGATGTTTACAAGCAGAACACATGTGGAATACAGACGCGCTAATGAGGTTCCTACGACTGCTGGAAGTGAACTGATGAACACGCATTTCTATTATCAATGTAAGGGCTCCACAATACAGTGTTTCCTCTATGTTGATTTGACCGTGGCGGCCCCCCACGGCAACATTTCTGCCCCCCACGGTATCAGAAATAGGGCGGCAATGATAGAGTGCATGTCGGAGAACGTTTTTATTTTAGGTGCATTATTTCCATGCTGAAGTAGTGACACTGCATTAAGATAATGTAATTAATATTGGGTTTATTGTTATTTGCTACAGAATGCTTAGCCCCCACTACTAAAAAAAAAATATATATATATATATATATATATATATATATATATATATATATATATATATATATATATATATATATATATTTTAAATCGTCATATCACCAAGAACACGTAGATTTTTTTGCGTTAGTTGAAAGAAAATATCAGTCGAGAACTGCATGTTAAAATGTAATTGTTCTGTCATTTTTAGGAGATGGTGCTGATATACGATACTGACAGGGTGGGATTAGATAATGTTTTACAACATTAAAGCTATATAAAAAAAAAATATATATATATATATATATATATATATATATATATATATATATATATATATATATATATATATATATATATATATATATATATATATATATATATATATAAAATGTCTTACGTTTTGCCCATCTTTGCCCTTTCCTGGTGGTCCAGGGGGTCCAGTCAAACCGGGATCTCCGGGTGGGCCTGAAGGACCTGCTTGTCCTGGTTTACCTTGTTCACCCTAAAAAAAATGTTACAATAAAGAAAGAACTTTACAGTGAACTGTCAGGCTGTACTCGCCCTAACTTTGGTACAAAAGGGTTAATGCCCGACGAGGTGTCCATTATCAGGCTTAATGGACGAAGGGGAAGCCAGAACCGTCTGCTGAAGTCCATTAATTAACTGACTATGGACACCTCGAAGGGCACTAATCGCTTATACCATGGTCACTTGCCAAATATATATTTTTTGAGACCATTCATTTATATATTTTTTTAAAAAGGTCCCATGACATGGTGCTCTTTGGATGCTTTTATATAGACCTTAGTGGTCCCCTAAGTCTGTATCTGAAGTCTCTTTTATATAGACCTTAGTGGTCCCCTAATACTGTATCTGAAGTCTCTTTTATATAGACCTTAAAGGTCCCCTAATACTGTATCTGAAGTCTCTTTTATATAGACCTTAGTGGTCCCCTAATACTGTATCTGAAGTCTCTTTTATATAGACCTCAGTGGTCCCCTAATACTGTATCTGAAGTCTCTTTTATATAGACCTTAGTGGTCCCCTAATACTGTATCTGAAGTCTCTTTTATATAGACCTCAGTGGTCCTCTAAGACTGTATCTGAAGTCTCTTTTATATAGATCTTAGTGGTCCCCTAATACTGTATCTGAAGTCTCTTTCCCGAAATTCATCCTTGGTGCAGAATTACACCAGGCAAATAAAATGCCTATACAGATCATCTACAAACTGCCAAAACAAAAACACTGATATTTTCGGCCAGGGCCGATAATCAGTCTATCCCTACTCTCTTCTCTGCAGACTTATTTTCCCTCTGCATTGTCAAACCCATTCTGAACATAGTCTGTCTACTTTCATAAGAAACATCCATCCAAACATACCCACATGGCATTTAAAAAATACGCGACTGACCTTGTCTCCTCTCTGTCCAGCTGGCCCGGGAGGCCCAATGATCCCTGGTATGCCCTGGAAGACAGAAAACCGGTAGTTCCACACTCAAGGGATTTGTTATCACTGGCTACTGTTCACATCTTATACTGTAGTCACAGAAAATGCAAACAGCCAGTCATTTTACATGCACACTAATATTCCACTATTATTCCGAATTAGACAATATTTCGATTTCGACACGGGTCTTTGTGACAAAGTGGGTGAGGTTCCATGCACTCACCACTTAAGGCTCTTATATACTAGACGCAGCCCAGCTGGCGCGTGCAAATGTGACGTCATGGGATCGCCGTGACTACTCAAACCCGCGCTGGTGCTCGCGACACTAGTTGCAGTCTTCTCCTGAACAGCGGTGGCGCTAATGAGCAAATGCTACCAACATTGCTCTTTCCACGGACCAGAAGAAGAAGAAACAGGTAAACAACGGCAGAACTGGCAGCAGTATTGCCGTCAATGCTTGGATTTGATTGGACGACCTACTTCGTCTGATCGAGCCTTTCATTCACCATAAAAGAACTCATCTTAACCCAGTACGTTTTCAAGAGAGACCTGCAGTCCCTCTGAGAGTCCTGGCATCCGGTTGTCGGCGAACTCGTTCAGGCCTCCT
The DNA here is from genome assembly GCF_004354835.1 of Perca flavescens. Classification (NCBI taxonomy): domain Eukaryota; kingdom Metazoa; phylum Chordata; class Actinopteri; order Perciformes; family Percidae; genus Perca; species Perca flavescens. Next base: position 27,769,400 of record NC_041344.1, read on the forward strand.
GTTTCCGCTTTGTCGCGCGCCGCTGAATAAAAAAAAAAAAAAAAAGAGCCGTGCGAGACCTGTGCTCGCGCGCTGCCAGGATATTACGTCATTTTGACGTCACGATGGCGCGCGCCACCTTGGATGCGTCTAGTATATAAGAGCCTTTAGTCCCTTAGTGCTTGTGTAGGTTTCTCCATATTTATTTCATACATTGCTCTAGTAATTTTCATATGGTATTCAATTTCAGTTTGCTTTAAAGACCTCAGGTTGTACCACAATAGGTTTACATGGTTTAGTTTTCAAAAAAAAAAAAAAAAACCTGTGTGTTGAGCGCTCCGTTTTAGCTACTAAGTGAGGCATCTCACTTCTACTATCCCATCTTTGTCAAAAAGAGTTGCCCATGCGCAGTACCTAGGTAAGGACTACTAGCCAGTCAGAAGCAAAGTAGGGCCGGCCCTGACAAGCAAGCTGCTGTGATCCAAAAACAAACCCGCTTCAGCCGGTAATCTATGGCTTTGGCTCAGCTGTACGACCTAGACTGGAGACAGACCTTTCAGAGTGGCGAGTTATTTAAATGTTAAAGCTTTAATGCAAGAGATTTTTTTATGTTAATAAACCCTCGTTACATTCAAGCCATTGCCAAATGAGTTGCTACAAAGCTAATTAAGACTATCAGCACCACACAACTCTCTCTGGATTTCGCAGTATGGCTATGTTCATTAACTGGTGTGGTCAGGCGACTTTCGCGCACAGAAAATCAAATGAAGATAATGACCTCTTCTGAAGAGTCCATTTTTTTTTAAATCCTCCGTGTCCTCCTTGGCTACAAGCAACTGTGTGGAGGAGGCGTGGGGGTGGTGCGCGATCACAGAAGGCTTGTATCATGTGGATACACCGACAGTTTTGTTGTCATTATTTAGAATTCCTCATAGGGGCGACAGAAACTACGCACTATAGCTTTGACAAATTAGTCTTTCATAGGTAGCGTTTTAGTTCTGTCTCCTGGACATGGCGATACAACTATCTGAACTCTTCGGGTCTCCGCTCTAACTAGCTTGTTTTGAGGGAGTGCCACGCTAGCAGCTATGCGAGCATTATAACGTGTCTTACAAAATGGTGCGCATTTGTCTCTGAAGTAAAGGCTGGACTACAGTAGAGCTGTTTGGAGCAGTTGGTGAACAGTGTTTTCTGTTGGAGATGGTAAGTCCCTTTGGGGTGGACTTTGGGCTTTTTCACTTTGTAAACCTATAAACGTGCACAAAAAAAGATATATAACACAATAAAGGAAAGGGAAAAAGCTAAAAAGCATAAATATGAGCTCTTTAATGTTATCATTGCTTTTGTGTAACATATTTCAGGGCTTACTATGCTACTATGCCAGGTTTGTTTGTGTTAAAAATATTACATTCTTACATCAAGCACTGGTTTAAAGCTGACACACAACTACAGTTGAGTTTTTTAAGGTGTAGCTTCGAACAGCTAATTGTTTGTTTTGGCATACTCACCCTTTCTTTGTTCCTTTTGTCTGGTCACCATGCAGGAATGTTTGGGGAGGAGCCACCGATCATTTCCTGGTGTATTTCTAGTACTGATGATGTCATCGTTGATATCACAGGTCAGAACCAAGGGATGGGGATTTGCCATGTTTGGTTTAGGCATTTGAGGGGTAATTGGGAGGAGTTACATGCCTCAAAAAAGTGTTCTTTATCTGTGTAGTATAATTACTAAACTGTCTAGCTTTTTTCAGATTGTGGTAATGTTCAAAACGCTACTTACACACGGCTGCATGTAAACGGGACTATTAGTCGAATACTGACTTACATTTGCCACGTAAACGGCTTATAAATTGTCTTTTTCGGAATAAGGCCAAAAAACCTAATATTATGTGCATGTAAACGTAGCGAGTGACTCCCACCTTCAATGAATCTAGGATGGCTTAGAAAAGACCTACCACGTTCCCTGGTAATCCACGAGGACCTTGAGGACCAGCTATGCCAGGTGGACCCTGGGGGGGAAACAAATCAGCCGTTACAGATGGTACAGTACAGCACATCTTGATTTCAGACCCCACCCATGTCCTCCACAATGACAGTGCCTTCCATTTGTACTCGGAACTCGTATTTTCCGACGTCAAAGTTTGAAACACGCCCCTTTTAGCCTTACTGCACATATTATGACAACTGTTATGTGTTGTACAACGGCCAGTGTGCAATTTAGTTGGCTACAGTGGCAGTCTCTGCATGCAATATGAGCATGTCCATGCAGAGTGATGCAACAATCTGTGTACTTGATGTAGAGTATGTGTGTATGTATACGTATGCACAATGTTGTGTTGAATTCTTTTAACAGCAGATATTGTTTGTTTGTCACATTAAATCAGACAACTTACAGGGTCTCCAACTCGTCCAGTCTCTCCCGTAGGTCCAGTTTCACCTTTCGGACCCTGGAATATACGGTTAATGGCAAATTAAGACATATTCAATTAACATTCACTGTACAGTACACTGACTGGGAGGTTGGCATCACTAGCATCTCACCACTGGTCCAGCTGGTCCCTTAAAGCCTTGTTCACCAGGTAGCCCTCTTTGACCCTGCAGGAGACCGCACATGAAATAACCCGTGAGTTGAGTAGGGTAGGTCTATATATGTGCTGTCTTGTATCCAATCCAATCCAATCCAAATGTATTCATAAAGCACATTTAAAAACAACAACAGTTGGTGTACAATCAGACAAAACAAAAACACACAAAAAAAACAGTTTCAAAATGATAATAATATAGAAAGGCAACTATTCTAATGTGTTAAAGTCCTGAGAATAAAAATGTTTAGTTATGCCCTTGTATACAATGGGCCAGTGCGTTACTGTCTCTTACAGTTTAAATTGTGTTGCCCAGTTAAGGAAAGCCCCTGAGAGCCCATGTTGTAGCGGGACGGCTTCAGCATCGCCATACTGAATCTCTGCTGACATCTAGTGGGCTCCTCTGCATATTGCCAGAACCAGGGGTGGAAAGTAACTGAAGTACATTTACTCAAGTACTGTACTTAAGTTCAAAATTGAGGTAATTTAACTTTACTTGAGTCTTTTCTCTTCATGCCACTTTCTACTTCTACTCCGCTACATTTCAGCGAGATATATTGTACTTTTTACTCCGCTAATGAAAGTAAATGACATTTTTTACAGTGTGGTATTAGTACTAGGATCTGAATACTTCTTCCACCGTTGGCCAGCAATGTTTTGCTCCAGCGATTCCAAACCTTCCCCCCTTTTCTATAACTTGAAGAAGACCCTTGACTATGTGACATTTTTTTTTTTTATGGATTATATTCAATGCATTCAAAATAACAGTACAGAGAAGGAAGATAGCATAACAGGGCTGGACGATTCATGGCAAATGTTATCGAAATTCAGAACCTCTAACCGACATCATTTTCTCATGTCGGTTATTTATTTATTTATTTTTATCCTGTTGAAACTTTCCCTACTGTGTGTGTTCATGTACTTTTCCCCTTTAAAACATGTTTAATGTTTAAATCTCCAGCCCGTGCATTCACTGACATCTTGTCCTTGTCAGTAAACTATGAGGGCAACCCACCTCAACAAAAATTAATCGTAATCGAGGTCAAATGTTCAACTGATTGTGATTTTGATTTTAAGTCATCATCATCCCGCCCTGTAACATAAATTGTTCAATATCCCCTAAATAGTGAACACAATAACTGCAGGGAGTTTGTGTACAGTAAAACAAGCGATTTGGATGAATTATTTTTAAGCATATTACTTTATCTGAATATTGTATCACAGAAGTCTTTCCCTGTTATTTTTAGGAGCTTTTAATACAATTCTCTATATTGTTTGAACAGCCATACGGACGTAATACGCTTTTTTTTTGACAAATTCAGTGTTTTCTTCTTCCTGATGCTCGGCCATTGTTCTAATGTTCTACAGGGAAGGCTCTGTGAATGGAGCTTGTGTTCAGGGCTTCACCGTGCCCTTATCCTGTGTGTTATATTTTTTTTTAGTTTATTTCTTAAATAATAATCCAAACTTTAGAAGAAATGACAATTTCGTTTTAGACCCCTAAAAGTAAATGAATGGCCTTGCGACGCCGGGGTCGGGGATCAGTGCGTTAAAAAGGAAGAAGACAAGGCAGCTAAAAAAAAACAGAGAGGAAAAAACTCACCTTCTCTCCTGGGCTCCCTTGATCCCCCTTCGCTCCCTTCTCTCCAGGTATTCCCTACAGGCCAGAACAAACAATCCGGTTAGTGTCAATGAAAAAGGAAAAGTAAAGGAAGACAAGAAGAAGAACAGAAGATCTGCACATACACACGTACACGACCACATAGAAAACCATGAAGCATTAACAAAAAACTACAAAATAGCCTAGAGAATAGTATCAAATTCCCATAATCTTATAAGAGAGTTTGGTGTGTGTGTGTGTGTGTGTGTGTGTGTGTGTGTGTGTGTGTGTGTGTGTGTGTGTCTGTGTCTGTGTGTGTGCCTGTGTGTTCTTTTTAAGGAGTTTGTTCCTTCACTATTTCTGCTTATGATTTTTTCAAGATCATTTTGTGAAATCACTTTCTGGATTGGCAGTGAGAAATATAATTCACTGCATTACCGGCTGACCTGAAATCACGTACATCAGCTAGTAGAGAAGAGAAAAAACATTTGTGCCCAAATTGTAATTATGAACTGGAAAGTAATCTCTTGAATTTTTAAAAAGATGTCTAGGGGACGTTTTAGGTCAATTTAAAGGAACAGTTGACTATTCCTTTATTGGGATCCCCATTAGCTGCTAACAATGTAGCAGCTACTCATCCTGCGCTCCACATACAACAATCACAATATTTACATAATAAAATAAGTAATAAAATAAGTCTACTCACAGGTTCACCGGGCTCAGGGATGACATTTGCCACCTGTGAAGAAAAAACAGACAGTAGATGATAATTTACAGCATGACTTACTGTAATACGTCACACAATTGCAGGGTTGTGACTATGTTAAAGGTATAATATGCAATGTTTTCTTATTTAAACAATGTGTGGAGTAATACCAAAGTAATCCCTCTCAATCATCCCTTTTTACCCACTACAAGTGTCTGGTGAAGTCTGTATTTGCCCTCTGAATTAAAAACGTTTTGTTTTTATTTTGCTGTGTGCGGGACGTTTCTGGGCGGCAACAAAGAGCCTTTGGGCCCCACGTGGGTGTGTAACCCCCAGCCAATGACAGCGTGCAGAGTGTGTTCTCATTCCCAACCGCCACTTTGCCCCTCCACGTCTTATACCGATGCACAAGTCTAACTGACCAAGGACCAAAGAAAAATACAGGATTAAGCTCTGCATTCATAGCCTGGCTCCGCCCTCCTACGTACTTCCGCTCAATTTTAATTTTCCTTCACTACTCCATCTTGGTTTGCGGTATAGTCTTGGGTTTTCTCTGACCAAATCTTTGGCGGTCCAATCAGCGAACAGAGGGAGTGGCTGAGAACAATGACGTTCAGGTTGTGCGCTAGTTCCGTAATGGCGGCGGAGAAAGATGCGGTCCGTTGTGGCAACGCCGCCGAATATCCAGAAGTTAAAGCCTGAGCAAGAACAATATTTGCTGAGTTTTGTTGGTGGCCATGATGTTGTGGCCCTCGTCCCCACGGGGTTCGGGAAAAGTTAGATTTTCCAGCTTGCTCCATTAGTAGTGAAGGCTAATGGACCAGTGTCTGGTAGGACCAGACTAGTGGACCAGAGTCTGGTAGGACCAGACTAGTGGACCAGAGTCTGGTAGGACTAGAGCTGCAACGATCCATCGAATAGTTGTAAACTATTCAATTAATCGGCAACTATTTCCATAATAGATTAATCGGTTTTAATCATTTTTTTATGAAAACAAAAGTCAAATGTATCTGATTGAAAGTTCTTAAATGTGAATATTTTCTAGTTTCCTCCTAGTTTCCTCTGTGTCAGTATACTGAATTTCTTTGAGTTGTGGCCAAAACAAGATATTTGAGGACGTCATCTTGGGATTTGGAAAGCACTGATTAACGTGTGTCTGAATTTTCCGACATTTCATAGACCAAACAACTAATGGATTAATCGAGAAAATGATTCGATAATGAAAATAATCGTTAGTTGCAGCCCTAAAAGAGTCCAATATTCCTCTGATTACTGTTTTGTACGGCGCTCCCTCTCTTCATTCACTAGACCACCGCTGCACTCTCTCTCTCTCTCTCTCTCTCTCTCTCTCTCTCTCTCGAACATTGAACAGTGACTTTGTTCGAAACCGCTCCCTCATTCGCTCACTGTTCCCTATCTAGTGTTTTTTAAATAGTGAACTATTTAGGGAACAACCCTATTAGTACTTCTAATACGTCCCTGAAACAAACGCAGCACTCAAAACGTTGTATGCTGCATGTTATATTTCTAGAAGAATTTAGAAACAAAAGCCCGCTCCAGTTTTTCCTCTTCAGTTTTTGCGGTGACTTCTGCTTCTTCTTCTCCTCCGGGAAAACACGGCAGCGTCGCGTTACAAAACGGCGGCCGCACTATATGGTGCACTATTTCCATGATAGGAAACGGTTTCGAACATAAGCTTGCGTGTTTGCGGACAGTAAAGTTTAGTTGCTACATATTCCACCTTTAACATGCACACTGGAAAACAAATTTGACTTACATTTCCTGGAATGCCAGGTAGTCCCCGAGCTCCCACTTCACCCTGAGGCAAGAGACAATAAGTTCACACTGTCTGCATAGTAATGACCTTATTACAGCTAATACTGCAGGGCGACCATTACTGAGGCCTCTGTAACACCGTGCCATACACAGCCACACAGCTCCACTGTTTTTGGCTTGACATTTAATTGGACCTTGTACAGCAAATTAAACTGGTTAGTTCTCATTTACCTTGTCGCCCTTGTCGCCCTTTGGCCCGACGGGTCCGTCCTGTCCTCTTTCTCCCTGAAAGAGAAGCCCAAAATCGAAATGTAATGTAGTACATTTCTACAGGAAAGGGACCCAATCTGCACTTTAATGCAGGCAAATGGGAACTTTTTTTAATTGGGAAGTAGGAAGTCAAGAGCAGTGGGTCTCCAAGTGAAGGCCCTTGAGGGTGTCCCAGAAGGTTACCCAGCCAAATTAGGAACAATTCATTTCACAGATTATTTTGGAAAACTTGTGATTGAAATGGATATGAAGAAAGGAAATGGATATGTATCTGAATATGTACTATGTAATGGATATGAATCGGAACATGTCTTATTGAAATTGATAGTAATTTAAGTATGTACTGTAGAAAGGAAATGGATGTGTATTATTGCAATGGATACAGAATGGATAGACTTTATGTATTTGCGTTCACATCGGAAACGTGCACATCAATATTTGTAAGGTGAGGCTATTTGCACCCCTGGTGCAATTAGAAATGAATGCTATTCATACCCTGGTGCAATTAGAAAGTAATGCTCTTTGTACCCCGCCGGTGTACACAGCAATGTGTTCTATTAATACCCCGTCTGGTACAAATATCAGTGTATGCTATTTGCACCCCTGTGCATTTACAGTACCTTGGCATATATTTACACACAGTTATCCATACTACTCATGTATTACACCTTTTTGGAATATTATCGCTCTGACATTCTTACCCTAACCATAACCAATCCCACTCCTCTTGCCTAAACCTAACCAACCCAACCAGAGCAGGCATATTCATGAGTCTTCCCCTACCACCCTGCAAAAAAAACATTTCGCGTTCGCGGGCCCTGACTTGCGCAATTGCGCAATTGCATGCAAATTATCTAATCCAAAATATAATAAAGAAAAAAAGAAAAAAAAGAAATCACCTCAAAGGGGAATTGAACTCCAAACTCCCATACCACATGTAAGTGCTCTAACCACTCACCTAGCAATTCTTATGGAATGTTGAACAACTCTTTACCACTTGGTTGGTTTCTTCAAGCCTCGATTGCTAGGTAACCGTACTGTAGCCTATACAAAAAAATAGGTACTAACTAACAGACTAACGGCTGTATGCTTTCACTGAAGACAGAAAGCGCAACTGTAGTATCCATTTTCCGCTAGAAATTCAATTGTTATAAACTTTAGAGACAAAACTTTCCTAATATGCCAGTTTCTGCTATCATGGAAGATGAACGTCCGCCATGATTTCGGTGCACGCGAGCAACGTTTTTTTGTTGTTACGTCACAGGGTGTGAATAGCTCAGCTGTGTGGCCGAGGCTATTCGTACCGGGGGTGCAAAGAGACACTCCGTATTTGTATAGGCTAAGTGGCAACAAGTTCAAATTGTGGAGTCTCGACATGTATTCCTGCAATAGATATGAAATTGATATACACGGTATTGCAATTGAATTAAGATATGTTTTGCTTGCATGAATGTGAAACTTCGCACAAATCACACTCCCATTGATGAGTGGTTTTCAACGGTCCCACACCTGGGGACACAGAAATGGGAGGGGCAGAATGTATTTAAGACTTGTGCTAATTGTTGAAAGATATTCTCGACTAAGGTCCAGAGGGACCGAAACGTTAGTTTTCGTTAATAAATGGCGATGCAATAGCAGAGGCGGAGTGCGGCAAGTTTGTGATATTTCGCAACGCACCTGCACTGAAAAATTGTCGGATGTGAGAATGGTTTCTTCGGAAAGTTTACTGAAGATTATTTTACCGGACATTCTTTCTGTTGCATGATTATATATAACATTTGTAGATGTTACCCAATTCAGTACTTAAACCAACAACATGGGACCCTGTGGGGGGGTGGGGTCTACACTCTGGTGATGCTTGATTGAAAATAAAAGAAAATAAAGCATAGTCAAACCTACCGGAACACCCCTGTCTCCTCGTACTCCAACACCACCTTGTTGCCCAGGGGAACCAGATTCTCCCTGTAAAAAAACACCAAAACAAACCATATGATATATATGAGGAACCATGACTGGAAAACAGCCCCCCCCACTTCATAAAAGAAGACACTCAGGAACTCTTCCATTAACATTGCATCTTTAGTTTTCTATACTGTTTGGTTTTGCCCTACACTTGCACTTTTTAGAAGTTATTACTGTATTGTACATATTACCTTTTTTTAATTGTATATCTTATCTATTTTATCTTTATTTGTCTATATTTCTTATATTTTATATTATATGTGTTGTATGTGTCCTTGTTTGCACCGTGTCTGGCACATATTGCAGAATTGACAATACAGTTGACTTGATGTTTCATTATCTCACAAAATACCCCAAAGTATTTAACAGCTGTGAACTCACTCTCTCCCCTGGAGGTCCTCTTGGTCCGGGAGGCCCGTCGTCACCCTGGGGAGAAGACACACGTACGTATTCAAATGTCAGATTTGCATATGAAAAAAAATCACATATTATATCTCATAATCTGGATATGTTCTCAGTCATGTCCAGCATGTTTCTTGGTATGTTACGATGAAGTCGGAGTTACCTTAGGCCCGGGCTTGCCGGCAAAGCCATCTGCTCCGCGCTCTCCCCTGAGCCCCTGCAGAGACACACCATTTATCCACTGTTATTGACTGAGTTAACACAGAGATCAATGTTTAAAAAAAGGCAATAAAAAAACACCTTGGAGCAACATATTGGTAGAATGCTATGCAGATGGAGATTTTGAGTTTTTTCTGGGTACTATGTTAAGGGAGTCATCAGCATAAGCTTAGATTCATAGACCCATATTAGTGTAAGTTTGACTCATTTTCTAATATGTCTAATGTTCGTCATTTATGTGGACTGTAATGTTTAACGTAAATGGGTTGAATTCATAGGCATAATGTCAGGGGGTTAGAGGCCCCCCTAATAATCCATTCTGGGCTTTTTCTGAAGATTTTTCTTGCTTTTTTGTCACCTTTTTGGAGTTTTTTTATTGAAGTTTTTGTTGCCTCATTTTTTGATATTTTGTCACTTTTCTCAATACATGCAGACGTGTCCCGGGACCTCCCTAGATAGTTGGAGATCTCTCCTATTAAACTAAGTGTAGTTAGAGACGTAAATGGATATTAAATGAAAATAATCTAGTATTAGGATATTGGCCTAAACTGGTAAATTATATATAATTATAATATAATAAAATATATTATTTCAAAATGTTGTGGGCAATTTTTGCCCCTCCATCATGTTTTTTAGCGTTCTGAGATTATTTAGGTTTTTTTTGCCCTTTTTCCCGACCCTTCATTTCTGACACTGGCTCAAAACCAAAACAATGAGCTGAAAGACACTAAATCACACCATAGGACACCTGGGTGGCTCACCTGGTAGAGCACATGCCCATATATAGAGGTTTACTCCTCGACGCAGCGACCGTGGGTTTGACTCCGACCTGCGGCCCTTTGCTGCATCTGCGTCTTTCCCCCTTTCATGACTTCAGCTGTCCAATAAAAATAAAGGCCTAAAATGCCCCAAAAAAGAATCTTGGCAGAAAAAAAAGAAGCTCCACAGAGCTGAGAAGAGCTGCAGATTTGGGTTATAATTCTCTGTGGTTTTGTCCCTGTAAGTGACGTCTTTTCAATACACATGGCCATTTGAGCCATTGTTCATACACATTTTTTGTCTGGTGCAGCTTTAAAGTGTCACAGAAAGTTTGGTCACTGTGAACACGGAAGGCAAAAAAAATATAAGAAATAAGAAAACAAAAAACAACATTATTCTAAAGGTCATACTGACCACGGCACCGTCATTTCCAGGAAGTCCATCCAGACCGTCTTTACCAGGAAGACCCTGCAAAGATCAGCGATGAAAGGTTGCCATTTGGTGATGTGAACAGAGAAAGGACAACATCTACGACTCAAAGTACCATCACCTTATCATGGTCATTGCATCACATGGTCAGGCCATACCAGACCTTTGTAATCACTTCACAAATTGTTATCTCTTTAAATTTCTGTGAGTGAATTTTATGTATGTGAGATACATATACAGTATGTGTGTTTGTTGTATTATGATTGTCTAAGCTACTGGATGCCTAAACGAATAAAGTATCTATCTATCTATCTATCTATCAACAAATTATTTCATGTGGGGAATAAAAGGCCAACTCACAGGCTTTCCAGGCTCTCCGTGTTTGCCCGAAAATCCAATCTCACCAGGTAGACCCTTCATAAAGAGAGAACGAGTATTAATGCATTTATTGCCAAAACAACAAATCGTATTTATGAATGATTGTGTTCTGATCAGTGCCGGGTCACTTACAGGAGGTCCCGTGTGTCCTGGGTTTCCTGGTGGCCCAGATGGACCCTGTGGACCCTGCAAAATAAATACAACATGTAATGTAAATGTATATCGCCTGATCTGGGCAATAATTCAATATGATAATGTATCGTCTTTCAATGGAATCATATCGTGAACAAATATTTCGAGATGTCGTTTTGTACGATTACGTTGTCTAAACTGATAATAACAAGCACATACTTGTGAAACGTATAATTTGAAGAATGAAAGATATGTTTTAACATCACATTATTTTTGTGCATGCGTCAGTATTTAGCTGGGGAAAAAAATATAATTTTTTTCTCTATGATTGAAACTGTTGACCACATTATTGATGATTATTTACTTAAAATCTCATTGTAAAAGATATTTTGTGAAAGCACCAATAGTTAACACTACAATATCGTTGCAATATCGACATTGATGTATTTGGTCAAGAATATCATGCTATTTGATATTTTTCCATATCGCCCAGCCCGCATCGTGGGCTGGGCGATATGGAAAGATTAAAAGATTATATAATATATATAAAGATTATTTTTTGGGCCTTTTTCCCTTTATTAGACAGTGACAGTGGATAGACATGAAAGGGGAAGAGAGATGGGGGATGACACGCAGCAAAGGGCAGCAGGCCGGATTCAAACCCTGCGCCACTGCAAAGGACACCACCTACATGGGGTCACCTACACAACGCTCTAACTGGGTGAGCTAGAGGGCAACCCAACGTGGGCTTTTTTTGAAGGTATCTATATTTTTGGATAAAACAAAACTATGTATTTGGGTAACACTTTATTATAACCATCGCTAATAAATGGTAAATTGATATTATTAAACTTAAAGTGCTCATATTATGCTCATTTCAGGTTTATAATTATATTTAGAGGTTAAATCAGAATAGGTTTACATAGTTTAATTTTCAAAAAACATATTTTTGTTGAACTGCACAGCTGTGCTGCAGCTCCTCTTTTCACCCTCTGTTTTAGCTACAGAGTGGAACATCTCACTTCTGTTCAATCTTTGTTGGGAGACACACAGGCTCAGTAGCTAGGTAAGGACTACTAGCCAGTCAGGAGCAGAGTATGAGGGCGTGCCATGCTAGCAGCTAGGTGAGCATTATAACGTGTTACAAAGTGACCCACGTTTGTCTCTGAAGTAAAGGCTGGACTACAATAGAGCTGTTTGAAGCAGTTTGTGAACAGTGTTTTCTGTTGGAGATAGTAAGTCCCTTTGGGGGGGACTTTGGGCTTTTTCACTCTGTAAACTTATAAAAAAAAAAAGAAAGTATAACACAATAAAGGAAAGGGGAAAAGCCAAAATGCATAATATGAGCAATTTAAGTTAATAGTTATTTTACTGTGAACTAACAATAAAAAGATAACCAATAATGTTTACTAATGATTAGTTATGCTATAATTCATGTTATTTTAACAGTTCATTGTTGCTCACATCATAACAGTTGATATATTTTATGAAGTATTTGTAAATTATGATTAAGAAATTGTTAATATATATATATAAACTGTCAATGAACATGATTTGAATGGCTATCATGAAGTTGCATCTGCTGATTATAATACCTTGTTAATGGTTAATAAAGACTGTAAAGCATCTATAGACAGTATTTAGATCACTGCTATCAGTGTACAAATAATTCAATAATCATCATCTATTTTATAGATCACCAAAAAAAGATTTCATGTGGCCCCATTAATGCCTGCATTGTTTTTTAGCCAATTATGTTCGATACAAATGTTCAGATTTCCCCAAGCACTGTACTCAATTCATGCACTTTTGTAGAGACAGTGTGCATTAGTACGGGCGAGCGGCCACTAGAGGGGGGTACTACAGCACTGTTTATATAGCTCGCTCAACCTTGAACACCCCTTGAAGATAGGTGTTTTTCTATTTTGCTTCAGGGAGCCGTTTGGGAAATGAATTGGCATAACATGTTGGTTTTTAATCTAGCCTGTTTATTTCCCCTCTATTAAAACACACCGTGAAGACACCTCTGAGAGAGCAGGAACTCTGTGCTTTGTGGATCACATCACATATTGAGCAACTGAGGTGCAAGAACAAGCCCTGATATTAATGAGATGTCATTGTAAACACGTGTATTACAAATATGCGTGTGCATTTTGCTCATCATGAAAAGTGAAATTGTTCTTACAGGGGGTCCGGGAAGGCCATCCACTCCAGGCAATCCACTTTCACCTTTCTTTCCCTGAAAGACAACATAAAAAATTAAAAAGACATCCGATGCATAAGGTGAGCAGTTTCCACGGCTGTAGACGCTGGAGACAGGCGTCATGGCTTCCATGTTGGGAGGTTCAGAAATTCAAAGAGAGTTTAAAGGAACACGCCGATTTTTTGGGACTTTAGCGTATTCACCGTAACGTGGGGCATCTACAAATAACAAGGTCACCAACACAGCCGTCTTCTAACCGTATACAGACTGGGAACTATATTCTCAGAAAGGCGAAGCACTGCTACTTCTGCTACTTGGGCGGAGTGATTTGCTAGCAGCACCTGAGAAGCCCCGTGGTGAGGAGCAGAGAGTAGCAGTGCTTCACCTTCTGAGAATATAGTTCCCAGTGTGTATACATTTAGAAGACAGCTGTGTCTCATGTGACCTTGTTATTTGTACACCCTGTGACTATACAAATCACAACATGTAAATTGGAACATGTTGCCGTTATTTTGTCACTTATTGGGAGCAGTAGGCTAGTTGGAACCGGTTACCTCCAGGATCTGTGCTAAGCTAGGCTAGCAGTAGGTGCGTCAGACAGAGTTACAACTAACTAAGTTATCTAACTCTGGGGGATACGTGAATAAGACAAAGTCCCAATAAGTCGGCGTGTTCGTTTAACATTTTCTTTAAACCCTCACACATAGTTTGACTTTCTTAGGCCCATTCCGGTATTTTAAACCCAACATTATTTTACTATGATTTAGGCTTTTTCCACCAGAATTTGGCAATTTCAAAATATTATTCATAGTTTAGTTTTTTTGACACCCATTTTAACATATAAAAAATTATCATGTTGTTAACATGGGTGGAAGTCACGCAACTTGGTATACCTTTTGGTAGATTGCCACCTAAAATTCTACTACTACTTTAAGTGTTACTTTAAGAACTTGGTATGGATCTCTGTTATATCTCTGTAAAGATAATATGTTGCCAAGTAAAATACTTTAGACCTTAAAACACAATCGAAGATTTTTTAAAATGTCACGGAACATTTTATTCTATCGATGAGCAATTGTATTTCATGATGTGCGTCTAACAATGACGGACTATTGTGGCTGACGTGGACTCATTGCATCAGCTTTAATATTTTTGAAGTGAATACTAAAGACAAATATCTCTAATATGACAGGGTGGTTCACAACAGCATAGTCACTTTTTTTTCCACAATATGCTGGAATTCCCTCCAGAAAAGAAAGCTTTATTTTTGGTCCCATTTTACCCAAATCCATTTGATTGCCATTAAAAACCCTTTCCCATAAAAAGTACAGAGTTTTGTAAAAATATTTTAATTATTAATCAAACAGGTAATAAACCATATTTGGTGTCAGTATTGTTTTAGCTGCATTACACTCATAAAAAAAGAAGATATTGCTTGAACGTGCTCTGGTTTATTGGCATTTCTTTGAACCAATCACAATCGTCTCGAGCGGTGCAGTTCACCATAGTCCTCAAAAATCCACCAGAGTTTAAAATTACATCACGAAGAAAGCGGAAGGTGATGGATATCCGGCCAAAAAGAAGGACATTCGGTGGATTTTCCGCCGGCACCGGAGCAATCCCAGAAGTGGAACGTTGTGGATATAGACTAGGCTAAGGCTAACTCCTTATTGGGTATCACTACGCAGCATTCTCCTCGCCAATGTGCGGTCTTTAGCAAACAAAATGGATGATCACCACTCGTAAATGTATTATGGACTGCAACATCATGATCAGTCACGGACCCTCCCCCTGTCACGCACATTGGCAGACTCTGGCAAACTGCTCCTCCTTTTCAACATGAAGTCAAATTTGCAGGTGTCACGTAAGCGAGTAGTTTTAAAAATGACTCGCATGGTCTTAAAAAAAACATTTGGTCGCAGTCTGGAGCCAGTGACTTTTTGAATCCTAGTAACCTCAGACCAATCAAAATGATTGTTTCATTCAAAGTACATGTAGCAACAATGCAATAACATGCTGTGACTGGCTGCTCATGAGCCCAAGGTGTGAAACCTTATTTGTCCCATTTTACCTACAACTCTCAGTTGGCTTGCGAGCTGGAAAAACAAAACTCTAGCCAAGCCAATCACATTGTGTATATTGGATTATTGGATATATTTGGCCACGACTCTGGATGACTTGGAGAGCTTTTCTTTGAGAAAAGAAAAAAAGAACGGCACCGAAGTCATTCTTAAAAAAGGAAGATGTGAATCTATCAACTAGCGTTGCTCTGGTTGGTTTTAGCGCTATCCTATGGCGTGCAGAGGGAATTTGAAAGACAACCGTTTATCCCGCCCCTCGGATTGAGCCCTGCCAATGGGGAGTTCCCAGACCCAACATCTTGATGTGGGTCTGGCTTGTCACGCTATTTTTCTCTTGCATTCCTGTCACATTTCAAAACAACTTTCCAAAAAGGGACCAATATGTAGAGTTTCTTTTCTTTAATAGATGGCGATGCTGCAGCAAGAGCAGTATGCAGGATTTGTACGTTGGATGTGCGAATTTTCTCTTCAAAAACTTTCCAAAAAGTTAAATCCTGGCACTTGCTCTTTAATTATTTTTCTTTGTGTGTTTGTTGGTGCTGTCCACTGCATCCCTTTAAGTTCCCATTCAGCTCAGGCTGCCCTCAGCTGTCTATAAATAAGGATAGAAGTGAATAGACAGGCCTCAGAAGCCGTGACACATACGACTGATGAGAGCCTTGTTGCAGTGTAGGTGTGAGTGGCTCAATCTATACCAACTCAACCCTACAGCCAACTCTATCAGCTGTGGCAGCGGCGGAGACCGGCTTATTATCACAGCTCTCACAATACTTTCTCCCCTGCTCTCTCTCTTTCCCTGTGCATCTTCAGATGAGGTATAACTGGACAAAAACCTGGAGGAAATAGGCCAAGCTCCTCACCATCTGTATTTTTTTATTTTTTATTCATGGGGCTGTAAACTCATAGGGCTGTAAAATGCTCCAGCTGGACCTCCAATGATATTACAAAATAAAGGCAAAGCTGCACAGTGGGAGATTATCTAAATATCGTCAAATCTGAACCCAATATGATCTCTTTATTCATATTATTAAACTATACAGCTTGTATATCCATTTCGCATTTGCTCGGCATATCCATCTGGGAACTTTCCGTTGGAGAACTTTTGGGAAGGGGCGGAAATACTGGTTAGCTGATTGGATGAACCATCTGTCTATCACCTATGTTGGTAATAGACGGGCCAAATCAACCAATCAGATGCACGAAGCGTATGAAAATATAACCACAAGCCCGCCCCTGCTGCTGCAGGCAAAGCATAACTCGTTAGCTCAGCAAGCAAGCAACATGTCGGTAAAGGATATTTGCCGTTTGTGTAACGAGAATTTAGGAATAAAAGGCACCATTTCAGGTTCCCGGACCGCTGTCTGAAAATACTGGTTAGCTGATTGGATAAACCATCTGTCTATCACCACCTAACCCACCGCAAAACCAATGCTGATTGGCCCGGTCGTTTGGCTAACGGCTCCAAATTTTCTCTATCTCAAGATGCCAGACTGATCTGCGAGTGGAAAACTGGAGCTCGCGAGATCAGGACGGTCTCACGAGGCTAAAAGTCGGTACCACGGTGTGTAAAAACAATAATACACAAATTCCTTTATTTAGCCTAAACATTTGAACATTATAAAAAAAAGAAAAATGTAATCCCATGTCCTCCGTTTTTATGTATTTTAGGATAACACGGATGACACGTTATTATTCCTTCTTTTTCAGCGTTCAGCATCAGACTAGAACACTTGTAACGTTAGGCGTAGATACTGCCCCTGGCAGATCTGGAAGGATTGCATCCCCCCCGTACCTATCAACTCGTGGAATGTTCACGTAATTTAATCTATTGATTCGTGTACACAGACACGTTTATCTCGTTTTTTTTCGTGATGGTCAGCACATTTTTTACAACCTGATCTCACAGAATTCCATGAAATGAACATGGTCCCTTAAGTTCAGGAAAAGGTTGTGGGTGGGCTTACGTTTCCATGACATGTGGAACAACAAAGGGACAGTTGGGTTTAGGAAAAGAAGAACGGGACAGTTGGGTTTAGGAAACGTGACACGTGGGACAGTCTCCTGGGTGAAAGTCCGGTGTTTTTACCCATCTACCACTCCAACCAACCTTCCTTTGCGGATTTTTGGGCTTTCGTACTACTCGCTACCGTAGAAACTCTTAATGAATCGTGCTGTGATCAAGAAAGATGCTTCCCATTGAAATACATTAGTTTAAAAAAAAAAAACGTGCCGACCCTCACGAAAAAAAGGAAATAAACGTGTCCGTGTACACAAATCAATAGATTAAATTACGTGAACACAAACTGCCGTGAGACTGGGTTGTACCTATACGGGACTTGTACCCCTGGATGTACTTTTTTGGTTGCCAAGCTGCCAATTCAGCTTCAATCTTAGTAGTAGTAGCCTAGTAGGCATGTAGTTGTATGATTGCTCCCCAAGCCAACCTTAATATGGACAGTTTAAATGTATGGACAAAATTAACAATATCCACTTTTAAATAATATCTATTATCTATTTGGAACGTAACATTGGGAATTGATGAAGGGGTCTGCGAGGGCTGTTTGGGTGACAGGGCTGTTTGGATACATTGCTACGTTTTGGTTTTTAAGCGGAGTTTTGAGCCAAATACGGGGTCTGACGTATTTTCAAATGTCTCCGGTTTAGGGGCTCTGAAACACCAGAGCAGTAGGAATGTGAGGTGTAAACGTAGCAAAAGATTTTCGTTTTTTAAACCAAAACGTAGCAACGGAAATGTAGCCTCAGACTAAAAAGGTTGGAAACCACTGCCGTCAAGTTTTCAGAATTTTGGTAAGGACTTGGTACCGAAGTGACATGTCTGGTGACATCCCTAGGACAAAGTGTATTCTGCTGGTAGAAAAGTCTTTGGTATATGTCCAGAGGGAGGATTGCCTTTCTGCCGCTGCCCAACTGAGCAGCTGCACAATTTGATTCCAACATATTGCTGCCGAAAAGTTAATTGCTCCAAATGGACACGGGGAATGGAGGTAACTATCTTTGTTAATGTTTTGGAAGAACAAATCATATAGAACCACTGCGCCTGTTTTAATTACACTGTGATGGGACCAGCTAGTTCTGGAGTAAGACAGAGGGAAAAGAATATGAGAGACAGGGGACACTTTCTTTATATAATTTTACAAGCACTGATAACGGCCACAGTATCAGCTGTCATTAGCTTGAGGAATAAATATTAGTTTTCTTCATTCAAAATATTCCCATTGGAATTTGATAAGTATGAGAGCACACACAGTTTGAACTTCCAATTACTGCAGATTAGAGTTTTGTTCTACCAGAGCTTCTCTGGAGGCAAAATAATCTTGTTTTAATCACAACTCAGCGGGACTGAATTCTCTTCTGTTCTCTCATGATCACAAAAGTATTGTTTTGTCATTTAAAACATTCCAAAGTTTGGTGTGACAATAAATCTGTTACAGAAAAAACGATTTCTAGTTCTCGTAATTACAAAGAATTTCCCTTGTGATGCAAATCTGTCTCCTTTAAATGACTATACTTTATATACTATACTTGTGCTAATGATGTGAGTTTAGACCACAAAAGCCTTTTGATTAAGATTAGCGAAAGATCCGGTATTCGATTACATGTAAATAAAATAAACACATTGCGTCATGTGCTTCCTCCTCAAACCAAAAATACAAGCCACAGGAGCATTTTCAGACCTCATTCTTAAACGTCAACAGTCCCAGTTTGATTAAAAAACACTTTAAATGCATTTGGGATTTTGTACATCTACATTATTGTATGTCCTTTGGTTGTGGTTTTTATATAAGCCGTTAGAGGTTTCTACCACATAACGTGTATTTTTCTGTATCTTCGATGTAATTAGTTTTTATGTTCTATGAAGCAAACACACTAAACCAAACTAAAGCCAGAAACAACAGAGAGAGAACTACATGTGTTCAGGTATTTAACAACTGTGCACTTTGTTGAGCATCTCCCTGGTACAGTACGGTGTCTGAGTACTGAAGTGACGAAGAAATGTGGAGAAAACATGTTCCATCAAAATGAGATTCTTACCCTCTGGCCAAACTCTCCAGGTTGCCCAGTTTCACCCTGCAGACCGGGAGGACCCTGAGGAATAAAATGTTCAGCTACCGTTTAAACAGCACAACTGGTGTTTTCATGAGCTGCTGAACAGGTGGCTTTTCTACAACAACTAAATACAAAAAGCTATAAACAGAAGGAAAGAGGAAGTCATAAATCATAATCCTTACTTGAGGCCCCGGGGGGCCCTCGGGCCCAGGAGGTCCAGGCGGTCCAGCATCTCCCTAAAACAGGTCAAACACATCAAACGTTACAAATGGTTTACATAAAAGGACTTCTATGACTATTTGAGATTACAATTTACATGGTTTTGTTGAAATCCTTTAAAACTCTAAATCCTTTAGAGCAGAGATATTCAACAGAGGGTCCGTGACCCCTAAGGGGGCCTCAGAGTTAGTGCAGGGGGGCCGCCAAATTATGTTTACTAATGCCGCCAAATTATGTTTTTGGGGGCATTTCAGCCTTTAATGGAAAGAACAGATAGGTATGAAATGTGGAGAGAGAGGGGGATGACATCAAGGAAATCGTCTGAGGTCGGACTCAAAGTCTGGACCTTCTGCGTCGAGGTATAAACCTCTATATATGTGCGCCTGATCTACCAACTGAGCTAACCCGGCCACACTAAATTTTTCATTTTAAATTTTTTTTTGTATATGTCTGAAAATAGCCATTAACATTAATCTATCATTTCAATAGCAAAAAAAAAATGTAATTAACATAACATATGAAAGATGCTTAATATGCCTACTATGTTAGCCATGCACTTCACTTAAAGTGATGGTTCGGCCAAGGAGCCCTAAGCTAAAAGAGAGACAGAGTAGGGACCCTCTGCTACATATACGGTATAAAATTAAGTTGCATTAAACTGGGCCGCATGGTTGAATGGCTTAAGCTTAAAGTGAGGGTTTTGAGTAATTTCACCCTAGGGTCCTTTGCACCATGACCTCGAGCCAAACAACCCCCCAGAAGCTTTTTGGGTCAAACATTGGGAGGGTTAGCGTTATCATCTGAATAGCTTAGCACAGGGGCTAATGGATCCAACTGTGTATTTTGTAAGTTACCCCACTAATAATGCCCTGCTACCGGCAGTAAGACGAGAGCTTAGGGACGTCTACAAATTACAACACCAACAAAAATATTTATTAATTTAATGATTAAATAAGGTAGTGTCTCCAAACGTACCTCAATATTATAATTATAACTTGTCTCCTGCAAGTTGTATTACAGCACTTACTTTTAAAAAATAAGTTAAATTAATAAATATTTTTGTTGTATCTCTTTTCGGTGTTGTAATTTGTAGACGTCCCTAAGCACTTGTCTTACTTCCGGTAGCAGCAGAGAGCAGAAGCCAGTAGGCTTATTTAAAGTGTTATTTAAATAAACTTCTGGTGTACTTATAAACTTTACAATTCATCGTTTTATGAGTACATAACCTATTTGTTGTATTAAATGATTAAAGGAATATACATAAATAAAATGTATATAACAAAAGAAATTGTCGAACTAACTTCGTTCTAAAACCAGAAAACAACAAATGTAGAGGATGACTAATTTTCACTTCTCCCACCTGAAAAGAGGCAAAGATTGTCTGCTGTTACTATTTTTGAGGTACATAACATAGGGAAGGGTACGAATTTGGCATAAACAGCATTACTAATCTTGAAACCTATATTTATTAGAGTTCAGAGAATGAATGGCGATATTTCCCCAGTAAAAGAACAATTGCTTAGTTGATTTGCTAGTCCAGTCAGAGAGACTGGGCAGAAATGACACAAAGATGAAGTTATTTTAAAACCCTAAAAGATTCAGGACTTTTGAGAAAACATTTGCAGTAGGGCTGGCGCCCCAGAAGCCACCCCGTTTGCTCCGCCCCTGGATCACTGCATTTGTCATGATGGGATTAACGCTGCATTAATAAACTGTTACTCTATAATTATTTTATAATTAATACTATGAGGTAGCCTTTAAAATCTTGACTTTCAGGTCAATGAACATGATAAACTATCTCATTATGGAACAATGACTCACCTTTTCACCCTGTAAGCCTTCTTTGTGATGCTGAAATGAAAAGAAAAGATGAATAAATAGTCAAATGATGTTTGTTTTTCAGCTAGTCAAATCATTGACAGATTCATTGTGATTCCTTGGACTAATTATTGTGAAGAAACGAGGCCATGGACAATACAACTGGCCACCTATATCTCACAACAAGAAAAGCCTCTATGGCTTCATTATCAATTAATCTGCTTATAATTGTTTGATAATTGATTTTATCTATAAAATATAAAAAAAAATAGTTTAAAAAAAGGACCATTCCTTTTTCAGCCCAATGGGAAATTGGTTGTTTTATCCGACCAAAAGTCCGAAACCCAAAGCATATATGTGATACATATATAATGGCATCGTATTGTAGAAGATAGAACCAGCTAATGTCCGTCCTTTTTGCTTGAAAATGACTTAAATGATTAATCGTTTGCAAAAGCCTATTGTCAATCAGATAATCAGTTAGTTGACTAATTGTTTAGCTTCTTCTGTGTGGAGAACAGCACAACATATGTGCTTCCAGTTACAGACCAATATCAGCAGGTCAATCTTGTCCATGATTGCCTGCTTAGTTTGAAGTAATAATCGTTAAAATGGATCATAGATGAAATGCACAATTAAATTTTAATCATAGATTGTTTATTTGGGTTTTTCATTGTTGCTTTTTTAAGTGTTCATCCTTCTTACTCCATCACGCCATTACGTTCTTCATGTCGAATGGTGACGATGATGATGGTAATGACATTGTAGAAAAGGCCATTCTAGTTCTATTTATTTATTGGTTGGAGTGTGGAGAGGGCATTAGGGATTGTTTGTAGTTTTATTTGTGATGGTACTTGCTCAGATTTGTATCACTGATTGATGATGGATTTTATAGGTCTTTATTAATTTATCTGGATGTTATTGCACTAGCACTTTATGATGGAATTACTGCCACCTTAATGATGGATTATAGGACCTTCACCACTTTCAATTATGTGATTTATGTCATCCATGTGTTTTTTGTTTTTTTTGTAGTGCTTCACTCAATGTGGATTTCCTTTTGTTGTCTTTTCCTGTGCAGTGTGTCTGATTGTCTTAAGGCCTGAACACACAGAGCCGATAATTGGCCGTCAGACAGTATGGCGAGGTCAGTGACTTGAGTCTGTTCGGTGTGTTCCGTGCCGTCATCCGTCCGAGGGGCTGTCGGCCGTCATTTTGGCCGATTTGACATGTATAATTGGCGGGGCGGGCACTGCCGGCAGTCAGACTCAAATGACCCATACCATCTGATTGGTAGAGTGCTAACCTGGAAATGGGGAGCGGAATGAGTGTGACTAGAGTCTCTCAAAATCTGACGAAAATCTTTTAAACTGGCCTTTGTCGATCTGAAATGAAGACAGATTCAGCAACTGCATGGCCTATTTCTCGCTTAAAATGTTTTCAGAAACACGTTTCGGTGAACTATTTTAGTACAATATGAGATTGTATACTGAACAAGCTGCCATGTGAGGAAACCAGAACCACGTTTCATTTTTTGGGCAACAATACAGATTAGCGCCACCTGCTGTTATGGTGACGTATTACGTCTCGTCTCTTCGGTGTGTTCCGAGGCATTTTTTTCACCAACTCAGGGAGACTGATCAGTCCAACTGCCTTTTCTGCCGACGGTTGGCCGTCTGGTTGGTGTGTAAGCTTTACATGTATGCCTTCGCTGCACCACAAATTGCCCCTGGGGGACAATATCAATAAAGTTGAAGTTGATGTTCTTAATCGCTAAACCAGCCTGTAATTCTTTACCCTTTTGGTCTATTTTTGGTACTCACCACATCCCCAGGTAATCCGGGAAGGCCTCTCTCCCCCTGTGACGTAGTGCACACAACAAAGATGAAAAACCCCGTCATTAGAATCAAGAGACTTTCAGGGTGAAGCCCCTAGGGCAATGCACTGCACGTTAATGACACGGCAACGACCATCATTTAGAAGATGACACGTGTGTACTTATTTGTAGGCCCAAAGGAAAGTGAAACTTGTGGGTAAAAGTACGATGGGAATATATTGTGCTTATGGGTGTGGTATAAGCATGTGCGCACCACTGGAAGACACATCAAAGTCAGTAATTACAGACAGACAAATGAACTCTGCATTTTATTTTCTCAGACAAACGAGTGGGCTGACTTTGATGGTACACAGAGGAGACTGAGGAATGTCTGGAGAGGGCAGACAGTAACTTGGAAAACCGATGATACCTCTTTGAAATGATTTATATCAGCTTAATGACATTATGCTTACGGCAAAATCCTTTCTGAAGTGTTTCTAATGAAGTGAACAGAGTGTTTTGCATGTAGCACAAGACGGGGGGAGGAACGGGAACACATACCTTGATGCCTTGAATTCCGCTTGGCCCAGGTGCACCAACCAGTCCTCTCAAACCCTAATCAATATTAGACAAAAGCTTCATTAATACAAAGGTGCCTCACTCCGTCTGTCACAGATGTCAGTGTCCTGTTTGTAACTGCTGGATCCTAAACAGAGGATCAGGACTTACATCTTTCCCTGGAACACCGGGTTTGCCAGGGAATCCATCCAAACCTGCCATCCCCTGAAATGGAAACAAGTGTAAAGGAAAGCATGTATAAGGTGTTGCTAAAATAAATGTTGAACTCAATAATAGATTTAAGTTAAAAAAAAAAAAAAGAAAAGTGATGCATGTTACAGTTTGTTTGCGACAAATGCAGTATTTGCATTGTTAGCATGTGCAGCGGTAGCTTAGCCTCGTGAGACCGTCCTGATCAGTCTGGCAGCTAAATGCTTATATAAGCATGCTAACATGCTTGTTGCTGCCCGATCCGTACTGGAAGCGTCATCATGGATCCCACGTAACTTCTAGGCAAGTCCCGCCCTACGAAGCAGCTCGATTGGTTGGGGTTAGTCATTGACCTCGAGTGGTTAATGTTAGGATAGCCGATTGGTCAGGAGACAGGACCTGAACAAATAGGGTTACCTTGTGTAAGCATGGACACCGGGCCTATAGTAGTGTGAGAATGATATTGAAGGGCGGGCCTTGCCTCAAAGTTGCGTGGGTTCCATAATAACGCGTACTGGAAACCCAATTTGTGCGCCAATTGTTGTGGTTAGGCATTGACCTCGAATATTTAGGCTCAGGATAGCCCATTGGTCAGTTTCCGATATGGATCGGGTAGTGACAATTTGCTCACAATGACAAAGTTAACATGTTATCTGCAGGTATGTGTTAACTATTAGTAGTCACTATCTTAGTTGATCAGGTGAGCATGCTTACATTTGCTCATTAGCAGCAAAACACAAAGTTCAGCTGAGGCTGATTGGAATATAGTTGGTCTTGCAGTAATCTCTCTAAACAGATATCCCCATACAAATACAGAATCTGGAGGCAACGGGACAAGATTTTGGTATCAGGAGCGTTCTGGTTTTCCATTTTTTAGTCCGTTTGTACATCCATGGACCCGCCACTAGCATGGCTAACAGAGAGCAAATTTTTAAGCAGTGGACAGTGCTGTGTAACCAAAAACACAACCCTGAATATTCAGTCAGCAAACATCGCTCTGACTTTAACCCCAGGTGCCTACTCTAAACCACATATTCCCTTTATCACTTCACTGAGGCAAGTACTTTTCCAGTTTTCATCAACAGGAAATTGCTTACTGACTGGCTGGCAGACAGACAGCTCTAAACCTGACATCAGCATGTTTGAATGGCCCTTCAGCATGCCTAGAACCTGCTGCAAATCTTCATGACATAAGGCAAAGTAATCATTGTAACGATTCCGTGTTTACTGCTTTCTACAAAAAACCCTTGTTGAAGTCGTTTAAATTTAAATTTGAGTTGACATCTCAGCATGATACAAAAGTAATTGTTACAACTGTCTCTTATATCATTCTACTCAATCTGTTACTTGTCGTATCGGTGGAGTCATGATCACAAAAACATCTTGACAAATTGACTTCAGTTGGAAACCATTGTGATGCTGGCAGATGACCTTTCACTGATTTATTAGCTGAATCGGCTGAGTCTGAACTGCAGTCTAACTTCGTTTGGTTGGCAAAAGAAGAAAGGTGTTAGCAGGTAGGAGGAAATATTGGACATCAACAAAGCTTGAAAAGGCCTGAATGAGCTGCGTTGCCAAACTCCCCTGCAGGATCCCAGACAGGAAGTGTGAAGAGTGATTCAAGGAAGCCACATCTGTTTGCACGATTACGCCCCGCAGTTCTCAGTTCCTCTGAGAAGAAAGGCCTCTCTCAGTTAAGTTAACCCTGTTTACAGGATTTGCGGTATGAACCTTGTTCTGCACAGGTTCAATCAAACATACATGGTTCAAATCCCACTGGGAAAACATGGCCAGGAAAAAGTAAATGTGACACTCTCGTTTCCCTCAGCAACTTCTATTCTGTCCAAGTGCTCTTGAGCAATTATGCTGAGCCCCTCTCTGCTACAGTAGATGTGATATGTTTACATTACATAAGTCAAATGTGATTTCTTATATCAAAGAACTGGTGCAGTATTACTTACCATGGTTCCCGGAGATCCTTTTTCACCTTTTATGCCTGATTCCCCCTACAACAACCACAGCAACATCATTAATGTTATAATTTCAAAATCTTATATTACAATTTATCAATATCAGATCTTAAAGGGGAATTCTTTTTTAAACATACACCCTTTTTCCCATGCATTTGTGCCCAAGTGGCTAATGTGAACTTTGAAATTGCTCCAATATTGAGCTACAACGCTGTAACCGGCCAGCCGTGTTCCATACACTAAAAGTGCTTGTTTTTGCCACTGGCTAAAATTGGTTGAGTGACTGACTACATTATAGAGTGATGGTGAAGTCTCGTTCTGAAATCTTGCGAGGTGACTTGGCGAAAGACAGCAGCGTGGGAAAAATGTGTGTTTATAGTATAGAACATGAGTGGAGAGAGAACAGTTCCAGGGATTCTGTTGTTTTGGAGTGGAGACAGCGTAAACTTCGCGCAGCTTTTATAGACATTAGCTGCTGGACAGACCACAACAGGTGTCTTTTAATGGGGTTAAATCAACCAATCCATCCATCCATCCATCTTCGTCCGCTTGTACCCTGGTTCAACCGCTGGTTAAATCAACTAATCTTATTTTAAATACTGGAACAAGTTTGTGTTTTATCCCCAATCCTCTTCTCTGTGTATACCAACAACATCTTGTATATCAGTGAAGGTATGGCACTTTTTAAATATGCTGATGACATTGCTTTGGTTGCACGCATACCAGCAGGTTGTAAACAATCTGTCACACACTTTTACAAAAAACGAAGGAGCTTTGCTGTGGGGGCAGAGACAAGGCATCACCTCTGTTCCATCCAGGGTCAGCCAGTGGAACAAGCGGAGGTATTTCGGTACCTGGGCACAGAAATAGAAACTACCCTTGTCCTTTTCACAACACACAGACACAACATATAAAAAATAGCACAACAACGTCTCCACCTGCTCAGAAAACTCCGAACCTTTCAGATCAGTAAGGACGTGTTAACTTTGGTTTACCGCTCCCTCATTGAATCAGTTCTCGCTTTCAATATCTCATCCTGGTACAACCAACTCACCATCAAACACACAACAAGACTTTCATGCATAGTGAATCACGCTGCAAAAAATAACTGGCTCCCCCCATCACCCCCTATCTGAGCTGTACAGCCACTCAGTGATCAGGAAAGCCAACCTGATCACAGGTCCCCTCCATCACTCCTTCCAGCTATTACAATCAGGCAGGCGTATTAGGGTACCACTGGGCCCGAAAAAAACATCTACAAGAAATCCTTCATCCCCTCTGCAATAGCCATACTGAACAGCACAAAATGAACACCACAGTCACCTGATAACTTAACACCCCCATGTCTTGTTTTTATATGTCCGTATGAATGTCTCTTTGTGACTGGATCCTTGTCAAAGACAATTGTCTGTAACCCTTGTGTAACAGACAATATGGTATTATCTTATCTTATCTTATTACTTTGGGATACCGACAGGCTGAAATTGACGTGCCGCAGCTACAAATGGATCCTAACACTCCTGCCCATACACGGCGCCTTGCAGACCATCGCTGACCGTCTACAGTATTTGACTGGCGATGGCTCGTGCCAGCCAAAGATGAGAAATAATCCTAAAGAAAAATGCTGCAGACAGACCGGAGGTAAGCTACTGCTATAAGCTAAAGTTACTGTGTTTACCCGGCCTCAGTTAGGTTACACATGAAAGGATGGCAAGTTAAATGTAAACTCCATCTTCCCATAATGTAGTCAGACACTTATATAATAACAACCCAAGTCTGTCAGTGGCAACAAAAAACAGCCCTTTTAGTGGACATACTTTGACGTTGCGCGATTCCGGTTTGTGTCTGCCGGTTACATCCTTCTTGCTCAACACTGGACCAGTTTCAAAGATTTTTCTTCACATTTGTCACAAATACTGAAATTCCCCTCGATTACCTGGGCAAATGCACTCAGATAAATGCACTCAGATTATACTCACAGTGACACCTTTTGGTCCTGGCGTGCCAGGAGTGCCTTCATCCCCTTGAATTCCCTATATAATATAGATTGAACAACATTTTATTAGTGCAGTTTATTGACCTTGGACTCTCCACAAGTGTTACCCAGTAATATTCTGCATGCCAACTGGGGGACTACTGAGTCAGAGGTAAATGAATGTAAGAAATGCAACTGACCAACTAAGAAACCTGAAACCCCCCAAAAAACAAACAGCAGTTGGCAGTGGTAAAAGACCCCCCCAACCCCCCAATACCCCGACCACCATGGGAGAACCTTGACCTTTGACCCCTAACCTCACTTCCATTCTTTTCTTTTCAAGAAACAAAAAAATGTGTCTTATGATATTCACTTGCAAGCTATCTTTCTTTTTATCACTGCTTTTGTTTTCATGAGGTATTTTTCTAGAAGGCTTTTCCCATTTAAATGATACACACCGCAGTGAGAAAAGCTGTAGGTTCGACTGATATTTGAAGCCATAACTTTCTATTGTTTACGCAGGACAGTCCTAATCAGAACACTTATGTGTTGCAATGAATAACTAGCTCAATAGGCTTCAATAGGCCACTTTATGAAAGCCATTTTGAAATGTCACAGAGAAAACGCACAGGTGTGAATAATCAAATTAACAATGGCTCACTGTCACACTGCCACGACTCACTGGGACACTTGAATAGAAGTGAGCAACCGTTAATCAAATTGATAGCACCTGTGCTGCTGTGAAGTGGGGCTATTATACTGTAAGATGAAGTAGGTCAGCTGTCTTCCACGTTCAGGCTAGAAGCCGGCTGGCAAGAAAAAAAAGTTGTTTTTGTTGTCACTGCTTAATCTAAAAGATTTATTATTGCTATTATTATTTTAAATCATTTTTGAGCAGAAAAAAAAAAAAAAAGACAGCCTGGCATAGTTTTGCCTAAGGCCGGTTACACACTGCCTGCGTGGCGTGAGCGTGGCGTTTCTGTTGCGTGGCGTCTGCGTGGCATTTTCAATGTCTTTACACACCAGAAACGTGTCTGACGCGGCGCTGCTGCTGCTAGCCTTGTCTGTACACATGTATGTTTCCCATTGATAAAATGAAATAACATGTTAAACTATAACTTGATTACAGCAAAGACAACGTCGGCAGTATTGACGGCAAAATAGGCTACAGAATATTTTGTTCTGTATTGACAGGTGCAATATTAGATAATCAATTTTTTTTTTATTACACTTATATAAAAACGTAGAGTCTTTCAAACATCAAAATGTCATTTATGAATATGTATTAGTGTCTAAATGACATACTGTATAAACATCTTTTCCTATTCTATTTTCCATGGAAACGCTTCCAACACGCTTGCGTGTCGCGTGAAAAAAAGGCGTCGGTTCTAGCAGGCAGGCGTTTTCGGCGCGGCTCGAGCCGAGCCTGAGACGTGCGTGTCACGCAGGCGGTGTGTAAGCTCTAACCTGCTAACATGGGAGCCAAAATTAAAACGGACACGCCACGCAGCTGACACGCTCGATCAGTGTGTAACCGGCCTAACAGGCTACAGTTGTAATGGCTAACGAGGGAGCAAGCAATTGCTAGCTTACACAGTTTAAGCAACTTTGTTACTTTGTTTATTAACTCATCTAATGATAACAATATGTAAACGCACACGGGAGCAGCAGCCGACAGCAGCTCTGTTCGGCTCTCTGCTCCGTTCACAGGAATAATGTTTTCATTAATTATACGCTATTTCACCAACAACCCATGCACCATTAATCAGCTCATTTTCACGACTCGATCCGTAGATAAACTGGTTGCTGGACGCTGAGTAACGCTGATCCCACGGATCATGAATGGACATCAATATTGCGGTTATGAGGCTTATCCCGTTTTTGAGCGCATCCCCTTCCCTCTCTCTCTCTCTCTTCTCTCTGTCTCTCTCTCTCTCTTACAAAACATTTCAGTAAAAAATGTTAATGACCTGGTCATTATGATATGATAAAAGGTACGCTAGGAGCAACCTCTCATACACAGTGAATATTATGGTATCGTCCATGACTCATTTTAAACCGGTCCACGGAAGCTCCTGGCTCTTTCACCAGCTGATAGGAGTGCACGATTCAGAAAATGTCACGATTCGATATCGAGTTTTAGGCTCAAGATTCGATTCAAAAATTGATTTTTGATTCAAAAACGATTCCCGATGAAAAAAGAAACAATTCACAGGCGCCCAGATAGCTCAGTTGGTAGAGCAGGCACCTGTATATAGAGGTTTACGATGCAGCGGACCCAGGTTTGATCCTGACCTGCGGCCCTTTGCTGCGTGTCATTCCCCCCCTCTCTCTCCCCTTTCATGTCTTCTGCTGTCCTATCCAAATAGGCTGAAAACATAATCTTAAAACAAACAAAAAAAGATTCACAGTATGTAAATGTAGTTACTTTTCCCATGTGATTGCAGTAGATATACCATTTAAAAATATATATATATATATATATATATATATATATATATTTTTTTTTTTAATTGTAATACATATATATGAATTGATTTTTGGAATTCTATGGATCGATTTGGAATCGGTAGAGAATTTAATCGATTTTTTTGCACACCCCTACCAGTCGATGCTTCATCCGAGGGTCAACCAAACTGCCCCCTTTTTTTCACAGGAAATGGATAACAGGCTGAGTGGTAATTGTCCAGAAAAAAATATATATATATATATATATATATATATATATATAACGCTGATTTGTCAGAACAAAGTGCGTATCTAAGATCAGTGCCCAAAAACACAATTAATAAAGATAAAACAAAATATGGGAAGGACACGCGCACAAACCTTTTGTCCAGCTAGACCTGGCACTCCTGGATTACCAGGCCGCCCCGCTTCACCCTGTTTACCAAAAAAAAAGATACAGATGAAAACATAGACATTTGCACAAGTGCTGCAAAACCCTGACTGAATTCATTAACAAACAAAAAAGATATATATATCATTCTTACTTTGTCTCCTTTGTCTCCAGATAAGCCATCAATACCTGGCACACCACCAAGTCCCTGTCAGAAGATCGGAAACACGTCATTAACACCAGGATGTGAACTTTCACTATAAGATTCAACGTATTAATGAAATCCTCCACATGTCCGGGTTCACGAGTGCCACACCTTCTCTCCTTTTTGTCCAGGAGCACCTGTCAACCCTACGCTGCCTGAATCACCCTGTAAACAGAAGGCAAGTTATTGACTTTTAACCGTACCGTAACACACACGCATGCAGGAGGGCCGGTAACGCAGGCGACGATCAGTATCAACCTGGTAGCGTCACAGAACATGGTTTAGTGAGGGTTGGAGGATTAATGTAGAGCAAATGTCAAGAGGTGAATGAATGGACTTGATTAACCGAACAGTCGAATACAGACATTTGGACAAAAAAGACGAGGCGTTAATATTAATATACACGCACAGGACACAAAGAGTTACACAAGTAAAGATACACAAACACACATAGAAACTTTTGGGTAAATGTTTGGGCGCCAGAATATGCTAACAGCTGTCACCCACTTCACCAAGACCCACTACAGTCTGGTCGCACATCCAACCAAAAGACTCAAAGGAACAATGGTTTTCCCACTTGTCTTTCTTCACAGCGTTGCACTTTTGGTTTTGTACACTGATGTCACGCGCCATGCCAAGCGATGCCCTTTAGAGACCGAAAGCTGGACCGAGTGAAAAGCAACAGCGGGTAAATTACACGGTACCGCAAGGCCTATGCCGACCGCAAGACTTCACAAGCCACTTTACAAGTCACAGAAGGTGGACCTTTAATTACTTTGGAAGCTTGTATCACTTCAACTCACGTCATTTCTTTCTATTGCAGAGATTTGGGAGGGACGGAGGGAGGCCCCCAAGAAGACATTATCTATATCAGCACTGCCATGCGGGGAATTGCCTGCCAATCAAAGCCGGATGAATTCACTTCATCCCCCACCCCACCCCCACCCATGCGACTCAAGCCATTTTTAACCACAGGCTTGGGGTGGGCTTACGTCATGTCAAAGTTTACGGCGACAAATTGCAGCCTTCGCCGGGAGAAAGTGAAGACAGATGCTCACGCGGGAAGTTGGAAATAGCAAAAGCGACAGGGGATGCCCTGCATTCAAGTTCGATTGAATGCAGTTTTATCAAACCAGCATGGCTTTACAGCAGTAAAAGAACTACAAAATGAGAATGCACACATCGTGAAATGAGTCCTGCTGTCTGTCTGACTGTTACTGACATTCAAATAAAATAAAAAGCTCCCTACCGTTTTTTTTAACACTTTACCCTCACCTGTTTCATCCAAAATAATGACACATGCGTTCTCCAAACTATCACAACCAAAGTAAAATAACACACGTGAGAAGACCACGTCTCGTCTTCCAGACCACTTGTGGCCATTTTTAACCGTCCCCTCTCGGGACGGCTTGAATGATGCACGCGGAGGACTTTGCTTCAAGGAATAAATTATACTGTGAGCGTCCCAGCTGGCACTGCCAGGCAGCACAGAGGCTGTGATTTTGGACAGACTGGGTGGGCGTCTGCGCGGGCCTGCCCTCTCTGCTATACACATCCTCTGTGGTAACCTGTCCCTCTAATCCTGACAATAACAGCTGTTTTCAGCATTTTCCTAGCCACTCCCTGACAGAAACGTTAAGTCAAAAAAAAAAATGAAATAAATATCTAAAATAGCATATAGAAGAAACACATGAAATGAGAGATAGGAACAAAAGGAAGATATAGCATCGGAGAGAGAAATCAGAAAACTGTGTCTGGGATGTACATGCACATGAAATATGCACGGAGACAAAAGGTGAACATGATGCTCATGCAGCATCAGGAAGAACAGGCTCACTTACCTTCTCACCTCTGTCACCTTTGACAGAGTTTACATTGCCCTGCAAATAATTCATCGACAAGGATCAATTATTATCGAGGCGGGAAAATAAAAGCAGAGATAGTAGCTGGAAGGCATGCAGTCTGAAATAGATGAAATATGTATGATTGCTACTGAAACTCTTAACCCCAATGAACATGATGTGTTGAAACGTAATCATTTAGCTATTTTCGCTCCATTGAAATGCAAACTACGCTTGTTATTGTGCACACTTTAAGTTTTTCATACAGTTTCTCCTTTTTCTCCTCTGATTCCAGGCGATCCGATGGCGCCCTTAAGGCCAGTGTCACCCTAAAAAAAAAACGCACGTTCACACAATAAAAAAAAAAGAAAAGTAGAACAAACAGCTCTGGAACATAATGAAACTGTAGTCTTTTCACACTCAAAAAAGTACTTAAAGGCAACGTTAGATGACCTTTTCACCCTTAGGACCTGCAACACCAGGCGGACCAGTATCTCCCTGTGAGAAATGGAAAGAAAGACGTCTTTCGAAAGCCATTTAAGAAAAGGATTCCCAACTCATCTGTGAAATAATACACAGGGATAAAGTCTGGTAAAATCCGGTGGCTTTACCTTATCTCCTGCAGGGCACGAACAGTTCACTTCAGGGCCTCTCTTCTGCTCCACAGCAGTAGGTGTCGGAGTGGGGAGTTCCACAGGGGTAGCCTCCGTAACCACTTTCTTAGGGCACTGAAATGATATGGTCAAACCAAATAACTGTCAGGAGTATCTGATGAGCATTGAGCCACTCTGGCTTGACAATAAATGGCTTTCACTCAACGTATAGTGGCCAATGCTAAATATGTCTTTACGCTGTGTAAATATCTACATTAACGTTAGCAAAAGAAAAGTATTAACAAATTATACAAATATGACTTTTGATCCATCCACACAATTTTCACACACTTTCAAACAAGGCCACTCCCATTCAGGAGACAGGAAGTGTGTACCATTTCATACCATTGGCGCAGCTTGTAATGCGCCATCTTTAGTTATAGAGGGCCCTATTTTAACGATCTAAGGCGTGTCCAAATCCACTTTCGCTAGTTTGACGGCGGAAAAAAGGGTCCGTGCGCCGGGCGCATGGTCCTAAAGGGTTGTCTTTAGTGTCTTCATTAATTCATAGGTGTGTTTTGGGCGTAACATGCAATAAACCAATCAGAGGGTCATCTCCCATTCCCTTTAAAAGCCAGACGCGTTTGGACCTTGGCGCATTGCTATTATGATGGCAGATTTGCACCGTAATATTTTTATTTTTTATTTTATTTGGACGGGAAACTGACAACTGCGTCGGTTTAAACTAGGGACTACACTTGCGTCGGGCTTTGCCCTGCGCTGGGTGCAAGACAGGGCCCAGAGAATCTTTGGTGAGATCCCAAAACACAGCTGCAATTGGCGCTTAGCTTAGCGTTTATCTTAGTAATTAGCTTAGCATAAAATCTGGCTGCAGGGAAAAAGTAGTATTCGGTTGCTTTACAAAATGAGCCTGGTGGTTGGCTACAGTAGGTAACAAAGCCAAAAGCTGAACGTTTATGTTAACCTAGCTTTGTTTGTTTGCTAGTTTTTTTTAAGTTTTAAATTAGAAGCTAGCTTGGGATACAGTAGTAAGTAACCTCCAGTCAGAAACAAATCGTTTTTGTGACAATACTCACAGGACCATTGGGTATATCACAACAGGTTTCCAGCTCTGCGTGCTTGGAATCGCAGTAAATCATCATCCTCTGGAGGTCAAACTGCACGGACACAGACACACAATTGATGAACATATCAACCTCCAGACAATAACATTTGCTTTCACACATCCCAATATCTCTAGAGTGGAGGGTATTGGGGAAATTTAAAATCTCGCATAATGCTTCGTGTATTGAACTACCACACATGCGGGGCAAAGACTCACATCGATAGGGACACTGTCATAAAGCCTCTTCCCAATCACTGTCTTCCCCTGGATATCAATGTCCTCCCTGTCTCCAATGGGCAGAGTCTGGATGTGTTTGCAGTCCAGGTACAGAGACACAGACTTGGCCTCCACGCTGAGGGCGATCTTGTGCCAGTTGCGGTCAAACAGGTTGTCGACTTCAGGGTTCTTGAACACAGCTCGGACGGCGTCTTTTGTCAGGCCAACGGCGTTGTACTCCACCGCCTTGTTCTCACCGTCCAAGCGGATGGACACCTGACAAGTCGGAGGCGGGACAACGTTAACGATAGGAGAGGGAAAGTACAGGCAGTCAAGTTCAGTGGTGGAATGGGACTAAGTACAGTTACTCAAGAACTGTACTGAAGTACATTTTTGAGCTACTTGTAATTTGTTCCCAAAACATATATATTACGATGATTATATTTATTATTATAGCGTAAGATAAAACCTTATTGATCCCCAGGTTGGAAATTCACATGCTTCTCAATTTAATATAACAAATATTAGTAAATTAGATAAAAATATTAAATGCACATATTAATTCATTAATAATTATATATATAATGAGTACTTTTTTCTTTTGGTACTTTAAGTATATTTTGATACACTGTGGCAGGGCTGTAGTACTTGAGTCCGGACTGGAGTCCACCTTTTTGAAGTCTTTCACTTGTCTTGGTCTCGTGCCTTGTTGGACTTGGAATGGTCTTGGACTCTTGGTTATTGAGAACAGGTCAAGTTGTCCCTGGCTGCTGATTCGGGATCAGTTGTACAAAACGTTGCCTGAATTCTATGCATTTTTTTACAGGATTTGTTTGGACGATCGGCTAAAACGATGCAAAAACCAAAAAGTGTTTCCGTGTGGATGGCCCCTTAGTTTGATGTTAGAAGATAGATGATTCTTGTTTACAGATCCTTAATCACTATATCATAGTTTTGCATTGAAAAGACAATATTGTCTATTGTGGTCTTGAACAAGACTCGATTTGCTCTGGGCTCGGTCTTGACTTGGTCTCAATTGCCTTTGGACTTGGTCTTGACTTGGACTTGATTAAGTTAGTCTTGACTACAGCCATGCATTGTGGTATTACTGCTTTTACTTTGGTAAAAGACCTGAGTACTTCCACCACTTGCCAAGTTCCAAGTCAAGATGTGGAGAATTACAGAGAGCAGAAAACTTAGTTTTCTGTGCAGGCAAACTATGAAAGTAAATAATCAAGCCGATTCATGGTAGAAAGTTTAGAAATGTTCTCTGAAGTCTTTGCTTTAACATGAAGAATTATGGTACAACTTATAGTATTCCAAGTGACATTCCATTTGAAATTCATGATCAGGAGTGTGGATTTAATTACATCCAAACACACAGTAATAGTCACATTTATTACTATTTACATTGGGCTGACCCACCTGTGGGATTCCATATTTGTCAAAAACCTGCCAGAGGTACCAATCTTCACGTCGTGAGGTTTTCCTGAATTTGAATGTCGTCACGAAGGCATATTCATCTGGCAACCCTTGAGGAAACACGTCTCTACAGGGTAAAGGCACATTGTTATTGCTGACATAAACCATGCTTTATTTCACGTACGTCATGAACACAGAGTCACAGTTTAGACTTTTATGCACAAACACCTATAACCGCTTTGTCTGTCCACAGTTCCTTCTCCCCGAAGCAGAGTGACATTGCATTACATGAACAAAACATTTACATACAGTGTTATATTTTAATATCCACTGTAAGACGTGCTGATACAACTGTTTGACAAACCTTTATTCCTTTTGAGGTGAGTTAAACTCTGCATGAAATGCATGAAAACATTCTTTTGTGTGTTATACACTTTACATATTTTCAGTAGGGGTCCAACAGTGAATTTTTGCCTTGGGTTCCCCAACACAGTGGTTCCCAAAGTGGAGCAAAGAGGGGAATCATTTGTTGTCTACTATAATTCCATCCATAAGGAACACAATGACAGAATGTATGACTATTTCAGTCATGGGTTTAATGCGTATCATACACTTTCTGTAATAAAACATCTAAAAGCAAAAAACCCCATCAGATGGGGGACCCTGGGATGAAATCTTATCAAATGGGGGTCTGTGGTGTAATTTGTTTTATTTCAGGGGTCCGTCACGTTAAAAAGTTTGGGAAACACTGCCCTAACAGGTTTCTCTGGCCATAACTTTAAGTCACAACTTAACACAGCTTATTGTTTGCAATATAGGGTGGTCACTTACTCTGTTTGCTGCACAATGGGCATGGTGCCAAGGCGAACGTAAGAACTTTGGCCTTCATCAACTCTGGTTCCCAGAATATCTCTCACATTGAAGTACTCCATCAGGTCGAACCCTGCAGAAACACAATAAAATAGCCTAGTTGGATTCAAGTCGCTCACACACACATAAATAAGCACCCAAGGCTCTTAAATCTTGAGGTTGAGTTATGGCTTTGTCAGATTTCTTGGGGTATACTGAGGTTTAATTGGGTCAGTCCCACCACACCCTACGGCCACTGTGTTTGTGGCTTTTTGGAGGAAGATTAAAATCACGGAATAACTGTGAAATTAACATTCATTTGATTTGCTGCCAGAGGAGAAAGAAAAAAATACTTTCCATCACTGTTAGGGTCCGCTGTTGGTTTTAAGTCTGAGAGTGTGTGCACGTGTGTCAACGTTGCCCTGCAGCTTGTGATTTGAAGTGGTGTAACCACAGGTCATATTTAGGGGGTTCAGAAAGGACACTCCCTTGTGCAGCAAACAAGCGCTGTAGCTATGGCAATTCCAGCAGGATGAGTTGCTGCAATGCTGCCAGTTTGTCCGGCAGATCTCGCTGAAAAGCTGGTGGTTATGTTGTGTGTGTGCACTGAGCTCTCCCGAAAGCAGACTGTGCCATTAGAGAGCCAACGGGATGAGGACAGCCGCAACGTATTCCTGCACGGCCTTTAAGCAATGCAACTAAATCTATGAGATGTAAGGTTTCCGGTGGGAATATTGACACCAGCGCACTTAATCTTCCAAAAAGGAAACCGGGACATTAAGGTGGTAATGTGAGAGTCTGGCAAAAGCTTAGCAGAGGTCATTAGAAATAGCACGGAAACAGGTGGTAAGACACACAGGCTGCCACTGTGCCATTAGCAACAGAGTAAAAAATAGATTAAAAACAAAAGCCATTTTCACAGACTGAATAACTGAGGGGATTCGTCATCCGCCACAGCTATTATGTATGTCAGTAGTGTCTCAGGTGCACTGTTAGGGATAAGAGATTACTATGCATTCACCACAGGGGGAGGGTTTCACTGTGCTGGTCTGTACATGAATAAAATATTTTTTGGTGGACATTTCTAATACATCTCCATTCATTTATTCACTGGCATCTTTAACAGTTACCGGTTAAAGTTACTGGTCAGTAAACGGTGCTGTTTCTGCTTCTGATTTTACTTAAAGCTATAGTGCGTAGTTTCTGTCTCCCCCATGACAAATTCTAAGTAATGACAACAACACTGTCAGCGCATCCACATTAGAGGATGGATATCCGAACCGAGCCCTTCGGGTTCCGACGGGCTTGGACAGATATTTAGAAATTATGTTCGGGTCGGGCTCGGTCATATCAGCGCGATAAGGCATTGAACATTTTAAATTTAAAAAAGCTTATTATGTAAGTGCGCGCCTGTGTTAACGTGCGCTTGTTGACCCGTGTGCGCTGATGCGCTCATCTTTTGACATTTCCGAATGCCTTCCTACAGTTGCTTAATAAAAGCGGGCTTTCCACACAAACAAACGTACATGTTTCATTAGTAAGAGAAAAAACAAGATTTTAACTGTGTCGGGCTCGGACATAAATATATTCATGCCTGTCGGGCTCAGGCCGGGTTCAATTACTGCTTTGTCGGACGTGGGCCTGGCTCAGACAGAAAAATTCTGCCCGATCCTCACTCTAATCACCCATGACGCAAGTGTTCGGTGATCGCGCACCACCCCTACTCCTCCTCCACGCAGTTGCTAGTAGCCAAGGAGGACACGGAGGATTAAAAAAACATGATGGACTCTTCAGAAGAGGTAACCATCTTTACTCGAGCTTCTGCGCGCCAAAGTCGCCGGACGACACCATTTTGTAAACATAGCCATACTGACAAAAATACAGAGACAGTGTTGTGGAGCTGATTTGCAGCATTAGCTTTGTATCAACTAATTTGGAAATGGCTTCAATGTAACTGACGTTTATAAATATAAAATAGTTAAAAGCCTTAAAGCTTTAAATACACAAGCAGTTTGCCCATGTGTCCTTCAATCTTACTTTTATTTGTATTTAATGTTCTTTTATATATTATCAGCAACCCTAGAACCGCCATTGTGTTTTTGGCAATACTACTACGCCTAAGCATAGAGACTGGAAACTCAATCAGGAGAACTAGCTTATCCGAAGGTGTCAGAACTATTATTGTAGCTGTGTTCTCTAATACTACCTGTGCAGTCTTTAGTTCTTCCCATTACAACCAAAGGACACACTTTGCAAAAACATCCTAAGCAGCCAACTGAAAAAGAAAGACTATTGAAATTTGCTGATAGAAGCCTGGTATAAAAGGGCTTGGCTTATTTTTGAATCAGAGCAGAAGTCTAGCATTTCTACAATGACAAGTGATAATAATTTGTGAAAACGTCAAGTGATGCTATACAGAAGGATGTTTTGTTGCTCATCAGTGTCGCTGAAGGGTTTGCTCGAGGAAGAGCCGAGCAGCTGTGCAGTTTTTGCTGGCCTTGATTGTCATCGTCACCATGCTCGCGTCGTGCACGTTGCGTCGCTTCTGTGGCTGTTTGGGGGCCATCTTATCGCAGAGCTGTAATTTGGACTGGCAGCGGATAGCGTATAATCAACTAAAAAAGTTATTTTGGACAGCCAAAAAAACGAGCCAATGGGGTGATCTGCGGGAAAAGCCAGATGAGTTCACTGACTGGGAAAAGGCAAATGCACACACACAGCATTCTTTTGATCAGAGCAGATGGCAACAGTCGTGCAGCGCAGTAGATAGTGAGCGCATGGGGCGCAAAGATGCTCTGCAGCCTCTCGTGTACCCTGAGGGGTCGGACTAGACAGCCCATGATAAACACAAGTCTGACTCAAACCACAGGTCTCTTGGCTGTCAAATCGGCGGCAAATAATCTTGACATTTCTCACGGAGAATTACACTCTCTCTGCACCATCGTAGGGAACATTTCTTGGGTAATCATAATTGGCACCTACAGGAGCTGCTGGTGTAGTGACGATAAATACTGTTTGTCTACTACTTCTCTGTATGTAGAGAAAATCTCTAAAGAAGAAAAAAAAAAAAACACTTTACTCATATAAGTTTGACAATGTATGTCTTAAAGCGAGGCCACAGCAGTTACAGGCTTACTGCATTTTGGGAAAACCCCGGACATCTTTGTCATGTCGGGCAGCTTCAGACCTCAGACCGCCGTTTGATAACAGAGGTCTAGGGCCCAATGCAGGTTTGGGCTCTCAGATCTGATTATGACGCTAACTGTCAGTGCAACGATGGAAGTCCAGAAAAAAAAAACATCCTGATACTTTCTCTCAAATGTGCCAACATCCGAAGTAAAATGAAAACTACACTTTTGCTGGGAACCTGCTGTGGCCTCTTCAAATGCTCCTGGTGGTCCTTTGAACTAATGTTGGAACCGTTACAATACAGAGAGCCATTTCTAAAGTTACACCATGGCAGTATCTAAGGATTTAAAATGATTATAGTAGTGACTTGTACCTCTTAGGGAGCACCGTTTCATTTGTGGTGCTGGTTGCTAAATGTAAGATAAATCTAAATCAGTGCAGTGTGTACAGTATATTTATGGCGAATTCCACAATAACCTAGCTTTTGGTTACAAGAAAACATGTTCTCATATAATTTACCAGTGGGACAAGACTTGAATGGGAAAGATAAACAAAACACAGCCCAAAAGGATTTATTCCAATTAGAGTGCTTACAGCACATCTGACAAAGTGGCACATCTGCCTAAGAAAACATCAGCGGGTTTCAGTAATTTATCCCAAGTTTGTTCTAATTCCTGTGCGCTTTAGAGGAAAAGCCATAATTAGCATAATTAGCACTTGCTCGATGGCGATTATCTGATATTATGTCTCGGCAGTGGGAAGTGATGCTGTCAGCTGTGATCAGAAGCACATACTAATACTCTATGCTGCCAAATCACCCCTGATTGGCTGTTCTTTATCTTGGACCAAAAAGTCACTTCAACTTGTAGACACAACTTTTGAGAGGAAACTGTGATATCAAACGTCAAGCGTTTCTCTAACAGCGGAGGCAACACTAACACAGCTTCAGCGATGTGAAGTAACTAATGCCTCATTTTCACTGCACGGTTCGGCTCAACTCGACTCGGCTCATTTTTGGTACCAGGTGTATTTCTAGATTGTGTTTGCCCCTGCAGATAATACCCTGTCATTGTAGGCGGGACTCGTAGTTGACCTAAAACTGCCGTGACGTCATCTTCAACGGCAACGCTCCATTCTCGCTGGATTCTTTCATCAGCAACCACACAACAGAACATCAGCTCTAGCAATTGACCATGAAGCAGTTTTGGAGGCTGGCATCTTATTAATTCTGGGTCAAGTCAATAAAATAAATGCTATTGACGGTAGTTTGGCTATTTGAAAATGGCGTGTTGGTGCTTGTAACGGTTCTCTCAGACCAACCAGTGGTCTGCAGTGTTTTAACTCCATCTTCTAGTATCGGCTCAGCTCACTTGGAACTTTGACAGAAAAAAATAAGTACCAGGCACCAGGTACTATCCACGAGTTTGCCAATGGAAGATCACAAAGAAACGGTTCCGACAGTCAAATCGAGTTGAGCTGTGCGGTACCATGGAGTGGAAATGCGGCATAAGTACATTTACTCAAGATGTGTACTTAAGTATCATTTTAATGTACTCGTGTTAAACTTGAGTTCATCCATTACTGTATATAACACTAAATACCACTCTACCATATTTCAGAGGGAAATTGTGTACTCTATACTTACGTTTTAACAACCAATAGTACAGTATAAGTGATGTATAACAATACAAAATGTTGACACAACAATACAATACAAAGACATTTGATTCCTGCCAAATTCTTTTGGCTCCATGGTTTGCACAGCAGCCTTTTAGCAGAGACTATTTCACAGACAGATTGAATCTGCAGTCTGTGTTGAGTTTGTGTATTATGTCTGCATGGATTTCCTCCAGGTGCTCTGGTTTCCTCCCTCAGCCCAAAGCCATGCAGGTTAGATGAATTACAGTAGAAACACTAAATTGGCCTGTGATAGACATGTGACTTGTCAAAAGTGTACCCTGCCAATCATCCAATGCATGCTGGGAGAAGTTCCAGCCTCCCACAACCCCGAAAATGATCAGTGGGTTAAAAAAAAATGGATCGATGGATCGTTTGGTTTGTGGAATAATTATTCCTTTCCATATTTATCATTGGAATGCCAACTTCAATCATGAAATAATGATGCTTCAAAAATGTCATTGGTCTGGGTATCAGTGACTTTTAGTGACCCATAAAGGCTGAAATGTTGACTACATTTCTACTACTATTTGGCGGGGAAATACCTGGATACTGGCACAAGAGTTGAATGTCAGTAATTTGCTCAGTTGATCTCAGTTGAAACAAATTATCGGGTATCACTGTGCCAGCCAAATTTGTTAAGAGGCAAACTTTCTAAAACACAGTCTTCAGCGCTCTGACATCTCTCTTTCCATTAAGGTCAACATAGCAGGAGTCTAAACAGTCATGCCAGTGCATCTGTTTTTTCTCTCAGTGTGATGGATGTGGGTGGGAGACATAGACAGGAACTCAGATCCCCCAAAAGACACTCTTATAACAACATCCGACCTTTCTGGTTAAACGCTATTCAAGAGTTCTGAGAAACCTTGAGCACAGCAGCTTGGAATATATGAAAAAAGAAAAAAAAATGGACTAGGTATACGCTCCACTTGGTAGATGACTAGTTCAAGCGCTGAACTTAAAAATCACAGCTGCATTTAAAGGAACATATCAGTGAGTTTTGCTACAATCATCATCAGTATATCCGACTTAAGTAATAATTTGACATTTTGGGAAATACGTTTATTTGTCTTCTGAGAGTTAGAGGACAAGATCAATGTCTGTATAATAAATATGAAGCAATCACTAACTGTTAGCTTAGGATGAAGAGAAGCAGACTTAAACAGCTAGCTTCTTGTTTTTACACTTCAAATTTTCATCATAGTCATATTACACACCGACTAAGAAACTTAACATTTTCTGTTTTGTCGCATTCTTTAAAAGCCTTTAGGGAGTTATTTGACCACTCAGAGCCACCGTACATGTAAATGTCATCATCCAAAATGACATCTGATAAGCTGATTCACTTTGTCTCCCAGCACGAAGCACTTCACGACAAACAAAGTAAAACAAAATACAGAAATGTGGAATTTAAACATAGATTGTGGCAGGTGATTGAAGAACAGCTTGGAATTGGGGATGATAGGCACTGATTGCAAAACAAAGGATGTTAGAAAGATTAAACAGTAGTGATTGTGCTCTAGGCAGCTACAGCTACACAATAGCTTCTGGCTAATGCCATTCATTCATTAGCCCCGTTTAAGACTAGCACTATCCAAGTGAAGAAGTGAGAGGAAAATGGGACTTTGGGATCAACTTTGACAAAAAGGACTGGAACTTGGTATTCAGTGTGATTGATTACACAAGTCAAGCAGGTTCGAAGGGTCTAGAATTAGATTTCCATATTGTATGGAAATGGGTAGACGTCAATGGCTGCCTGCAACCGTAGAGAAAATGCATCTAAAACACAGCAGCTTGGTTTTGCAAGTATATTGTTTTTTTTTTTAAATAATGGCAGCATAAAACAAGACAGAAAAGTAGCACTTTCCAAGTCATGAATAAAACTGATTTGGTTTCCAATCAAATAGAAATGGAGGAAATTATGAGTGGAAACTGTCTAAATCTTTGCATTTGAAAACATCTCTTCATGTAACCATGCTGAATGTGGGAGAGTAGGAAATGCTTTGAAAAACAAAGAGCTGACTTTGTGGTGTATTGCCAGCGCTACATGTTCCCATTAGAAAAGCAGCAGTTTGCACATACCTGGAACCTCTTCAAGACCATAACTGGTGCTGTTGGGCTTAAACCGATCATGTTGAACCTTCATGTTTGGACACAGGACAT
The DNA here is from genome assembly GCF_004354835.1 of Perca flavescens. NCBI lineage: Eukaryota > Metazoa > Chordata > Actinopteri > Perciformes > Percidae > Perca > Perca flavescens. The sequence goes on from NC_041344.1 coordinate 27,813,571, forward strand.
CTGAGGAGAGAAGATAATAGTTTAGTTTGACACGCTGTAAATCAGGATATGATGATCTTTTTGGGAGCACAGGTTAGGCAAAGAACTGTTCAAACATTTTTATCGGTAACCTCACTGTTAGAAACCATGTGTTGTTTTATGACAATAAGCAATCATTCTGAAACTTTAAGAAAGGTCTAATCTATATCAACGACGTTTCATTTCTGGGATTGTTCAGATGCTGCCGGAAATTCCGCCGGATTTCTGCCGGATTTCTGCCGGATTTCTGCCGGATTTCTGCCGGATGTCCGTCACCATCCTCTTTCTTTGTGTTGGCATTCTAAACTCCGGTGGATTTATGAGGACTATGGTTAAATGCTCCTCAGATCTCTGCAGGGTAAATCCAGACAGCTAGCTAGACTATCTGTCCAATCTGTCCAAAGAGTTTTCTGTTGGACGACTAAAACAACCTTTGAACGTACACATGTTCCATCAAAACAAGTTTTTTCCCTAGGCTATTTTTCAGAGGCACCGTTGCTCTGTCTGACACTTAGTGCCGCCCAAGACTATTGTGATTGGTTTAAAGAAATGCCAATAAACCAGAGCACGTTTTTCTCCCATCCTGGAATGCTGTGTGGACTAGCCAGACCCGCCTCTGCAGTGGTGTGGTGGAAGGTTTGGCAATGCGAGACTATTGGTAACCCCACTGTTAGAAATCAATAAGCAATCATTCTGAAATTTTATGAAGGGTCAGACGAAAAAGGTGTGAAATGTTGGATTGATTTAGGAAATGGTGATCTCATTGTAACACAGCCTTTGGACTGATATTTGATCTGAAGAGCACCAGCGCAGACAGACTGCCCTCCATCTCTCCTGACTGATGTCTGGGGAGTGGAGTGTGTGGCTCTACAAGAGCAGGAGGCACCACCACAGGCCCAAAGAGCAGTCACAGTTTTATATTTCCACACCCATTCATGGTGTTGACAGTGAGAAAGGTAACACCGCCAGGTTGAGTTTTTATTGGCAGGAGGGCTATTTTCTATTTGTGTCAAGATGTCAGTTTCACTATTGAAGTATCCAGATATGGATCCCGTTTAGTTTATTAGATGTAAACATTAGAGTTGAGATTGACATCTTTAAAAGGGTCAGTTCACGTGGAAGTGGTCAAGGTTGCTGTCAAAATCTTAGACGCCTTAGCAGCATGGCTGTAGGGAATGGCAATGTTGGTGGGTTCCCCACTCTGGTCCAGACTGAAATATCTCAACAACTATTGGATAGATGGCAAAGAAATTTGCTACGGACATCCATATCCACCTTGGGATGAATTTTAATGACTTTGACTCACATTTTAGTAAATATGTCATTATATCTTTTAATGAGACAACACTGAAGAAATTATACTTTGCTACAATGTAAAGTATTAAGTGTACAGATTGTATAACAGTGTAAATGTGCTGTCCCCTCAAAATAACTCAACATACAGCCATTAATGTCTAAACCGCTGGCAACAAAAGTGAGCACACCCCTATGTTAAATTCCCATAGAGGCAGGCAGATTTTTATTTTTAAAGGCCAGTTATTTCATTAATCCAGGATACTATGCATCCTGATAAAGTTCCCTTGGCCTTTGGAATTAAAATAGCCCCACATCATCACATGCCCTTCACCATACCTAGAGATTGGCATAGGGTACTTTCCATAAGATCATCTCTCAATGCAAATCAAACCAGCTATTAGGTTAACTGAAATAAAACCATGCCAAAACCATGCTAAAGGCGGAGCAGTATGTCCTGTATGTCCCTTACCGGCTAACGTGTTTCAAGATGACGCATGAATATGGAGCGTCTACCCCAGTTGATGTGAATGCAAATGTACAATTTCAAGCCAATAGGAATACTTGGAATTGATGGTGGAGGTAAATATTCATGAAAAAGGACAAGTTTGTGAACGGGCAACACATATTTCCGTAATGAACAACTACAGACGTTACACACTGGACCTTTAAGCTCAATGCATTGCTGTGCCTTATAGAGCTGTTAGCATGGCTAAAGACTATGTCTAAATGTAGTTTCTCAATGTGAGCACAATAAACACAATTTCTATTACCTACATTGCATTTGAGTTTTGTATGAAATCTAGGTAAATAAAAACCAAAACTATCTGCAAGTGAAAGGACACGGTTTTTTTTTTGTCATTTGGGTGACCCAACTCAACCCAACTTTACAGTTGCATTAGTTAACACTTTTATGTCCGAATATATTCCACTCTTCAATCTAAATTAAGTAGCAGGGCTGCAACACAGAAAAAAGTCCCATCCCCACTAACTAAATCTCAGATCTATTGCGACAAATCTCATCAGTGTTTGAGAATAACTTTGATCTGCTCGCCTGCATTCATTTTACAACTGACAAGGTGAATTTGAATAGAAGCTCCTCACCCCGTCCCACATGGGAAGATACATTTTCACATTGTTGATGAGGTACGACAGCAAATCAGGATTCTGTCATCAATTTGTAATCAATCTGTTCAGAGGAACATTCTCATTAAACCTAGTATCAGCCCAACAATTTGTCTGTGTCGTGACTGTCAGCACTAAATAATATCTGTGGCCCAAAATATCACAGTGAGACACTCCAACTTCCCTAACAGATCAAGTATGTGTCAAACAGCTACTATCAGACCCTGCAATTTTCTTAACTCACAGCTATAAAAAATCATCCTGTCGGAGTAGATTTTTAACCTTTGTGGTGTCCATCATGAGGTCGGCTTGGCTTGTTTTTCTGCTCCATTCAAAGCCAAGATCATGCCTAATAAGAAAATCTAAGTAGCTAATTTAACTGTCAGCACTTGCATTCTTGTTATTAACACTACAAGTGGTGTTATCTCCATTTCACATGATTTATTTCTAATTCCGGCTGTATAGTTTGTCCTTGTTTGTGTCAGTCTTCAGTTTGTTTAGCAGCAAAATTAAAGGAGCCTTGTTTTTCTCGTCAGTCTGTCTGTAAAAGTCTTTTAGAAAGTGATAATTGAAGATCGTAGTAAAAAGATATTTGGTTTTTATTGTTTATAAAGCCAGCATGTCTACCAAAGAGTACCAATCTGTGAATGAATGGAAGTGCGTCACTCTTTTTGAAAGGTGGTGTTGTTGCACAGCCCTGACACTTACGTAGCATGCTAGATAGCTGTGCTACTCCCTGCACTGGCCCTGGAGCTATAATTTAGGGATCCGGTTGTGAGTTAAAATGGAAGCAATGTCAAACCTGACTTTGGAAATGAATGTCTCAGACAGGTTCATAGTATCAGCACAAGCTTGAGCAGTAACAGCCACCATTTTATTTGCAGCCAGGATCTGATACATTTTTAATTCTTACTATTACCCGCATTACCTTGTCATCATTGTGGCTGTTACATTTTTTAAAACACACTGCAGGTGTTAGAAAAGAGCTTTAATATTAGAGTTCTCTGTCACTGGGATCATGTAAATTCAGGTGTATGATCCTTTGCGTTGGTAAGGGAGGCCACACATGCTCTAATGAATCGGTGCAGCACATAATAAGTAGTGTCCATTTTAAACCTATAGATTAAAAGGTGAACACACTCGACAGGGACGCTGGAGAAGCTGCACTTGACCCACTTGAAACATTAGAGCTATAATTTTCTGGGTGAAAATAACATCGCATTGCTCTGTGAGCCAGTCGTGCTGACCACTGATATACTTAGAGACTCACTCTGGATGATTTGAGAGATTACAGAAAGAAAACAATGGAACTTTCTGTCTGCGTAAATTTAGCCTTCGGTTAGTTCCACAGTGCTCTAAACTTGCATGCACGGCATACTTTACAATATACAACCTACATTACTAGTTGACAGATTGAAAATATATGGAGTCAAGGAGCAAGTTCAAAGGTCAGTGGCTTTAAAATGAAGCCCCATGCTTCCCCTTGCACCAGTATCACTCTGAAAGATGATATGAGCAAGTTATTCTCTTGATCGTTTTCGTATAATAGCGTACGGAAACTTATCCACAACAGTTTAAGTTTAGCGGTCTGTAAAGTTAAATTTAGCCGATAAGAGGTGACCATGAGCCGGGTACAGGGTTAGGGGTTACCGTGAGGGGGGGCAGTCGTGACAGCGGCTGTTATGTTATGTTTAACCGACAAAAGGTGAGCGTCATGCGGCAACGCCACCAAAACGACTAGTTAAGATTAGAAAAAAGTTTGTGGTTTGGGTTAAAACACTGGTTCCCTTTAAGTAATACTCCCGGGACACGAAAACCCATTTCCCCGAACTCTACTCTCCTGCTTGAAAGCCCTGAGTTTCCGCAGATCTTCGCAGTCTCATAGAGCAGCAGTGAATGTGGTGCATACAGCAAAAAAACACATTGTCACTCCCATCGCGTGAAATACGGACGATTGGTCAAGTGCCTTTGGCGTTGTTATTGGCGCTAAAAGTCTTTTTTAGCGTCATATCGAAATGCACTTTACCTAAACGCGCTGGGTCGGGACTATCGTCGTCGCTTTCGACGCAGTTAGGTTTAGGAAAAGATCGTGGGTGGGCTTATAAAAGGTACGTTCACGTGACACATGGAAGAACAACGGGACAGTTGGGTTTTATTTAGGAAAAGAAGGACTGGACAGTTGGGTTTAGGAACAAAAGAACGCGACAGTTGGGTTTTGGACAACATCGTGGGTGGGGTTATAAAATATATAATATAAAACGTTTCTGTGACACGTGGGACACGAACCCCATACTCCGGGGTTAAAGTCCTGTGTTGTTTGACCTATCCACCACCCCAACAGCATTCTCCCCATGCAGAATTTCGGCCTTTCATTCTACTCGCTACTCGTTGGCAATAACCACGTGAAATACATACAGTACAGGCCAAAAGTTTGGACACACCTTCTCATTCAATGCGTTTCCTTTATTTTCATGACTATTTGCATCGTAGATTCTCACTGAAAGCATCAAAACTATGAATGAACACATATGGAATTCTGTACTTAACAAAAAAGTGTGAAATAACTGAAAACATGTCTTATATTTTAGATTCTTCAAAGTAGCCACCCTTTGCTTTTTTTGATAACTCTGCAAACCCTTGGTGTTCTCTCAATGAGCTTCATGAGGTAGTCACCTGAAATGGTTTTCACTTCACAGGTGTGCCTTGTCAGGGTTAATTAGTGGAATTTTTTCCCTTATTAATAAAAAAGCAAAGGGTGGCTACCTGTACGAATGGTTCATGAGAACAGCCTAAAACGAAAGAATGAAAAGGTGTTTATCTGAATCAGCAATTCCTTCAGAGGAAGTTTGCCATGTCAAACTTGACAATTTAGAGCCAGATTACTGTGAGAGTTGAGAGTTGAGAGTTTGACTATGCTCATCTGTGTGCTAAAGCATGTAATCATGTCTTTTTCCGTTTTTGCATTGACTGTTTGCGGCTAAGACTTATGGCATCCTTTCCTTTCCTGTCTGGCTAATTTTAGGCAGGAATTTGTGTTGGAGTGCAAAGCATCCATCTTCTCCATCAAAACACTCACATGCAGATTTAGTTCTCCATTTCTCCTCACAGCTAACATAAAGCTGTATTATTTTTTTTAGGCCTATTTTAGCAAATACATTTGGCTAAGTGAGCTACTTCCTAAGCCTGTGTGCCTGCATTGAAAGACTTTCTAAGCACACTAGTGGAAAAACCACTGAGGTTAGCTTGAGACAAGCTCTCCAGTGCTAAACACCTCTGCACCAAAGCAGCAGTCAAAAAGGCAGCCCTACCACAGAAATGTCTTGGGTATAATCTACAAGCCAGTTTCTGCAACAGCCCCCCCCCCTCCACACACTTCATCTTCAGTCAATCATGATCGCACTGTATGCATGTGCCGCAGCTCTTTGTGGATGGGGTGGGGTTTTGTGGTTCGGGTCTTTCCTCCGCATAGCGCTTAAAAGGCTAAAATAAGAGTCTGATTTGATTAACTGCACGTTCAGGGTGAGGCAAGCTCTTCAGAGTGAGGCTTCAAACAGAAGCCATGTGGCATGCAGTGTGAGCGATGTGTTGGCACTGGGCCCGACGGCTGACTTACTCTCGCACAGCCTCCTCCGCAGCCTGCCTCTGATCTTGTCAATGGCGTTGAAGTCGGTCACGTGGAAGACGTGGGCATTCTTTGGCTCGGCGGCGATCTCCTCCAGCTCCACCTTCAGCGCCTCCCCGATGCCCACAGCGAACATCCTGATGCCAGCTTTGGCGGCCTCCTTCGAGGGCTCCAGAACATAATCCTGGCTTCGGCCGTCTGTGAGAAGGATGGCCACCCTCTGAATGCCTCTGGCTGCAGGCCTGGCTCCGTTCCGCTCCGTGAAGATGTTGGCGGTGGTGTAGCTGATAGCATCCCCGGTCATTGTATTCCCCCCCAGGTAGCGTATGTTACGGGCAGCTTGCTTAACATCTTCCAGGGTCCTGTGTCTACCCAGGGTGAACTCCGTGGTGGGTCTGTCGCTGTAGCGAACCACGGCTACTCTCGTCTTGTCTGGCGCCACGTCAAACGACTCGACAATGTTGGCCACCCATTGCCTGATCTTCTCGAAATTCTCTTTTCCAACGCTGGATGAGGTATCCAGGATGAACGCCAAGTCATAGTGGACATTTTTACATCCTGTCAGAAGTAAATGCGGGAGGACTCAGTCACCTACAGTAAATATAAGCTCTGCATCCGAAAATTATTCAATCTTAATGGTCTTACCTGCCCTCTGTGCTTCCACTCCCTCGCCGGAAAGAGTCAAGGCCAGAATGACCAAGACCAGGGTGATCCTAAATCCCAGTCGTAATTCCATCTCGGCCTTGGTTTTGGGTCTGTTTTGTTTAGCTTATTACCACCATCAAGCTGTCCAGTCTGTGGAAAGGTCAGTGGAAAAATCAACAATACTATGACATGGCCTCCAGCAGACACTCCAGTCAGTCACTTTGTAAATGTCTGGAAAAATGCTTTAAAAAATAAAAATAGTATTATTATTATTATTATTATTATTAAATGTACAACAAAACTATAAGATATTTTAGAAACGTAATCCCTTTTGCCAAGCTGTCCCCTAGCACAGTGGTTCCCAACCTTTTTTCCTTGGCGCCCCCCCCTACTCATGTCTAAGAAAAGCTGAGCCCCCCCCCACCCAAAACCGAAGTTGATGTAACTCTCGAGATAGAGCCTCTCTTTCTTTTTTGATACAGAGGAGTTATCAGCACTGTTTCTCCGGCATGTTTCATTCATAAAATAGTGATGCCGTGGGGCAGGAAAATTGAGGATACAACAAAATATATAGTTTTCATACAGACTTTTGTATACATTAGATATTCTAGTGTATTATAATTTGTTTAACATGTGCAAAAACTTTTTTTTTACCTCAACCTCAAACCAGATAAAGACTCGCGCCCCCCCCTGTGATCTTTGCCGCCCCCCCTGGGGGTGCCCGGACCCCAGGTTGGGAACCACTGCCCTAGCAAACAGGATTTGTGCTCATGTCTCTCCAACAGTGAAACCAAAGTGGATGAAGCACTTCCTTGTAGTTCAGGGAGATTGCAGGTAGGGGTGGGGGTAGGGGGGGGGGGGTAGGGGGGGGGGGGGCTGTTGCCACATCTCCATATTGACAAGAGACTGGTGGCCTGCTGATTTCAGATTGCTTTTGGCACTTTATGTGTAAAACAAACTGGGGCTTCAATAAGGAAACAATTCTCTATCTCGTCCGCCCTAGTGTCCAGTATGTCTATTGTCCCCTGTTTAAATTTCTTTCTGGTATGGAAGCTGGCAGGAAATGTTTTCCATTTTCTCTGGATGTGATAATTGAAGCCTTAGACTAAAATACACATCTCTGTACAGCAGCAAGCGTACATTCCTGCCAGAGAAAACTGGACTCACCAAAGACTGTTGGAAGTTGCTGCCCAACTTTTTCAATTTCTTTTTTACCAACTCCCCCCACAACACAGTGAAAGTTAAGGGTGTGCTGATGTTGCACTGAATGCTTTCTCCAGACCTTAAAGTTTGAAATGCAGGTATCTGTAGTTGTCATTTAAAGCTGAGATAAATTTGATAATCACTTGTTTATTTATTTATTTAGATTATTTATTCTTGGCATGGTTTTATTTCAGTTAGCCTAATAGCTGGTTTGATTTGCATTGAGAGATGGAAAGTACCCCATGCCAAGCTCTAGTTATGGTGAAGGGTATGTGATGATGTGGGGGGGTTATTTTAATTCCAAAGGCCAAGGGAACTTTCAGGATGCATAGTATCCTGGATCCATGAAATAACTGGCCTTTAAAAATCAAAATCTGCCTGCCTCTATGGGAATCTAACATAGGGGTGTACTGACTTATGCCCCCTGTATTTTAAGGAAGAACATTTCTTTATTTACGATACATTATTCATTCACAAAGAAAATTGGTGTCCTTAAAGGTTGGATTTTTCCTAATTTTTTTAATTAAGGCATTAAGATCAATTTCCAAAAGATGATTGCTTTTATTCCTCTTTTTAGTCAACTTTAGCATGGGTTCATAAACTTATGCGCACTACTGTACATTTATATTTTTCATACTGAAATACATTAAGACGTTTATGATTTCTGAGAAAATGAAAAAAAATATGCTGCTTAGTAAGATACTTGGTAAGTAACTTTAAATATTTGGTTTGAGTTTACAAAAGAATTATGACAGAGGAAACTTGTTAAATAACTAACAATGACTTGGGATTAAGTGTATACTTCTTCCCACTCCTTCTGGGACATGTTTGTTATTCATGTATCCCTATGCTTTCTATTTTGTGTAATATTCTTATTTTCGGTATGACCTACCTTTTTCTGTTTTCTTTTACATGTTCGAAATAAATTTTAATCAATCCATCAATGAAATAAACTTTTATCCACCAGCATGTCTCAAAGAGCCGATGAGCCTGTCTCTGTTAGATTCATGTCTGCGGCAGTTGTGCCTGGGTGCAAGGGCGTAGTGGACACGGGCTACGGGTGGGGGGGAGGGGGACATGCCCTTTCCATGTTGGTGCCCTCTGTCCCCCACACTTACAACACTTCCGAGTTGATTTGAACGCACCATAAGTAGGCGACATGCACATTACTCAGGTTGTGTAAGTTGATTGATCGACTCATAGACATCCGTAATAGTAAACTAATATAGAATAAAAATATATTTAAAACACTTATAAGGAAGAAAACTCATTTAAATATGCAATAATTAAGATCAGTGTATATGATGGAATAGTGGCATTAGAATGTGCCACCAAATTTGGGCTATTGTGGCCAAAAAAGTCTCCGGGCCCCCAATCCCCCCCTACACTAAAGCAGTAAAACGGTTTATGGAAATTGTCAGTTTTTCCGTCAATCGTGAATGAAATGTAGGCTACTCGAAATTAGGAGAGACAAATGGGAGAGGATCTTTCATTAAAAATCCTCCTCTTGAACAATCCGTCACTTTGGAAATTGCGGTTACGCCCCTGCCTGGGTGGCACTGACAGATCTATATATATATATATATATATACATACAGTACAGGCCAAAAGTTTGGACACACCTTCTCATTCAATGTGTTTCTTTATTTTCATGACTATTTACATTGTAGATTCTCACTGAAGGCATCAAAACTATGAATGAACACATATGGAATTATGTACTTAACAAAAAAGTGTGAAATAACTGAAAACATGTCTTATATTTTAGATTCTTCAAAGTAGCCACCCTTTGCTTTTTTTTGATAACTCTGCAAACCCTTGGTGTTCTCTCAATGAGCTTCATGAGGTAGTCACCTGAAATGGTTTTCACTTCACAGGTGTGCTTTGTCAGGGTTAATTAGTGGAAGTTTTTCCTTTATTGATAAAAAAGCCAAGGGTGGCTACTTTGAAGAATCTAAAATATAAGACATGTTTTCAGTTATTTCACACTTTTTTGTTAAGTACATAATTCCATATGTGTTCATTCATAGTTTTGATGCCTTCATTGAGAATCTACAATGTAAATAGTCATGAAAATAAAAGGAAACGCATTTAAATGAGAAGGTGTGTCCAAACTTTTGGCCTGTACTGTATATATAAACACAAAACTATTCTTGCTCTTATTGTACACCAGTGGTTGCGATGCCTGCCTTCAGGGCCGATGTGTGAATGACCGTAGCCATAACATGGACTCTTCCCGACTGGGGGAGTGTGCCGTTGCGGGGGGGTCACTGGTGGAGGTTGAGGAAAGTCTGAGTTATGCACATCTTGAAAAGCAATAATACCAGTCCCATGTGTTTTCCCTAAAAAAGTTCTTCCTCTATCTTCACCGCCCTTTCTGTGCTCTCTGACATTTCCATTGAATTAGTCTGTTAATGTATTTGTTTTCTGGAGCCGAGTGGCATCCAAAGCTACAGGCTGTTGTGGAGAATGTGCTTAATGGAATTGGGGAAATACGTTCATTCGGTTTCTTGTCTAGTCGAGAGCCGGGTGAGAGGATTGATGCTACTCGCGTGTCGTGAGAACGGTGTTGATCTCCTCATCTAACTCTCGGCAAGAAAGCTAATATGTGGATTTTCCCAGAAGTCAAGCTAATCCTATAATGGGGGTATATTAAATAATATGTATTACAGCTAAGCAGCTGTGTGATCCAATTGCACTGTGCTATGTCAATAATCTTCATTTAGCCAGACCCTCCTTCGCAGCGCAGTGGAGGAAGGTCTGGCAATGGAAGACTATTGTGTCCTTAACTGATAACTGAATAGGGGGGGCTAAAATGAAGTTGAAGTACGTGGAGGTAATGCATGTCATAATTAACGTGAGTGTACGCTCGTATGATTTGGAAATAGAAAGTGATTTGAGGCCGAAAATGATTCCAGGAAATGGTCCATTTAATAACAGCGACCTGTTGACCGTGGTCTTGCCAATTTCAAGCCTGCGAAATAGAGAGTGCATTATTTACGGTGGGTGAAGCAAAGTGCTTTGGCCTCCACGTACAACTTTCCTTATCTGATTCTTCCACTGGGCTATTCCTGCTTCTTGGTTTCACCGGTGCCATTAATGAGCAGAGTAGGCGCGCTAGCTGAATCACTTTAATTGTGCCCATTTAAAATTCAGCCCAGGGAGGCTTCAACGATAAAGAAAGTCTCAGCCGCCGCAATGAGAGCAGCTGAACATGATTTGGATCCATGCTCCAAACCTCTCTTCACCCAAAACTTTTGCACCAAGTCCAACAAGTTCTGATTTGCCTCTCTTTAATTCCCTGATTACATTTGAATATACGCGCTGTGTGTCTCTCCCAGTGCTGCGTTAAATCAATCTGCACTTTTACAAGCAGATACAGTATCCGAGGGGAAGATGAAAACAAGCTGCTTTGCCTCAGTCAGCGTCTGAACCTGAGGCCAGGTTCCGTACAAACTGGGGGCTCTGTATCGTCCCCGCCTGTTTCCACTTCCTCTCTCAATGGCAGACCTGGGACTGCGATGTAGATGTCTATAACAGAAGCACCACGTTGGTCATCCACAGAATGTAAAAAACAGAAACTGTTTTTTATTTTCTTCTTCTTTTTCTTCCGTGTGCAACCCAAGAAGACGAGGGGGGAAAAACAGTGTGTCCTCTGATAGAGCATCTGAACAGCATCTGGATACTAAAATAACCTTCTGCCAACAATTCAAAAGTGTATTTTAGAGTCGTTTTTTAGAGGAAGACGGCAGCGCCAAATGGATGATTTTATGATGGAGCTGGGTTAAAGTAATCCATTCTCCAATCGATCTTTGCAGATGTAATCTAATATCGAATCATAAAATCCAGAATTCGATCTCTTAATGTATGCCTTTTCACCATGGATGTATGAGTAAAAAGTACTTTTGTGGGTCAATTCTTAATGTAAACATCAACCTGCTGCATCATAAAACATATTAGAGGATTGCTTCTTGCTTGTACAATTTACAGTTACAAGTTCTCTAAGAAATCTCTTTTATATCTAAGCAAAATTGGTATTGTAACTGAAATTTCCCTAATTGATATAGAATCGGAATAAAAGTCAAATCAAATCGGGAACTTTTGAATCGTAATAAGGGCTGCATGATATGAGGAAAACATCTAATTGCAGTTATTTTGACTGATATTGCGATATGATTCAAGGCAATGTGTCATTATTCTCATTTTCATTGACTAATATTAAATCTTTAAAAAATTAAAATCATAACAGTGCGATTTTCGCGAGGATCTGTACATTAAAAAAATGTTTTCTGTTGTCTGTAGGATAGGATTTGTAGGCTGGGAGTTCTCTGCAGCCCCACAATACTTCATTCAGATATTACGCCCTATATTGCACTAGTCCATATTACGATTTTGGTAAAATTGAGACTAATTGTGCAGCCCTAAATGTAATCAAATCAAATCAGGGAATGATTGGGCAATACCCATCCCTACTTTATGATGCTTGTTTCTTTCTTACCTGGCCTGTCACTTGTTAGTCAGCGTCACTGAGGTGTGTCTCTCTCTCTCTCTCTCTCTCTCTCTCTCTCTCTCTCTCTTTCTGCCTCCAGCAGTCACACCCCGAATCAGCACCGGGGCAGCATCATTATCTGTTGACAATAATCCAAAAATATCTCCCCTGCACACGCCATAAAAATAAAAAAAATAAAATCAAGACGAGATAACCATTTCATCCAGGGTGAGAATCCAGTGTACGGTGTTGTTGAACAGTGAGAGTTGAGGTGAGCTTCAGAAACGTTGTGGATGGGTTTTGGACAGAGTGGGAGGGAACTGCTGCCAGAAGGGAAAGTGTAGGGTTTCACCGGTGGTGGTGGTGGGGGAGGTTGGGGGGGAGAGATGAAGTGGCTTGTACTGTTCTTGACTGGGCTGCACTCGCACATACAAAAAAAAAAAAAAGGGCTGAGAGGCGCAGCCAATTATAGACACAAACTTTCCGGATATTTTTGTCCTTTATTTCCCCCTCTCTCCTTTCTGGCTGCACCCATGTGAAGTGTTGCCCTCAAAGAAAGAAAAAAGGCACGGCTTCTTGGCAACCGCCTCAACTGTCCGGCCTTTGCCACGGTGATAGCCACAGCGGAGCCGCCCTGAGGGCTGGTGGTAGTGGGCCGGGCCGCGTTTGGCTTCAACCAGCCACACACTTGTGGACGAGGGCTGTATTTAAGTCGGGGAAATGATTACAGAACACTGGTGCTCGCAGCTTGGTGTTCAATGTCTGTCCTTGCACTGACTTACAGTACAGCTCTGTGATCTATATCACTTGCTGTTATGACAACTTTACAATCCTGCCGCACCGCACATCTTTCTTCTTTCTTTTTTAACAACGTACGAAATGTATATGTATCAATTCTTAATTTGCCTCAGTAGTTTCTGTTGCTCTTAGTTCATCTTAATCTTTTGTTATTTGACTTCCCCCCCATTACTTCAATTCTACTTGGTTTTCCTGTGGCAAACGTTTTTTTTTTCCCCAGAGGTGATGAAAGTTTAAGTCTCTAATTTCCACTTTGTATATGTGATTATTTATGTACAACAAGCAACACACACACACACACACACACACACACACACACAGAAAAGCACACAGTGCCAACAACTTGAAATAAATGGATGCGTAGTCACACATCTAACTTATCTTCGTCGATAGAAAGTTTTGATTTTCAGTTTTCCTAACCTTGCAGATCTACGCGTGTTTTTTGATGATTTGATGTACACATTTAGAGGATGGCTGTGATTTACATATTCCGTGTACACTGATGTCCTTCTCATGTGTGGTCACGCTCCCTGGCAGGAGAGGAAGCTGCAGTGTCTGGCAGCGTTGTCTAAAGTCCTCCGCATTACAAGCCCCCACGCTGGCAGCTCTCTCGCTCGAAATTTCTCGTCTTTTTAAAGTGCTCCAACAGCTGTCGCCGCATGCTTCTGCTGCATTCAAATAAAAAAAACAACCCATCCATATCTGCCGTGGAGCTGTTGAGGCACCAAAAATGTTCGAAAAAAACACAGTGTCAATATTTGAATGTCATGGACAACAAACAAGTTAGCGATTACGTCCATGCATATTTGCAGTGCCTTTGTAGCCAAGGAGAGTGAGCGCAGGCCAGGCTATGTATAGGCTCCGCGTGAAGTGGATGGGAAGTGGGCTGATGATTCGGGGCAGATGCACGTTCTGAGCGATGGTGTCAGTCTAAGCAACCGTCTGTCGCCTCACGCGAAAGGGTCTAAAGAGGTGACCAGCTTGGAGGGTGAGCGAGAGGCTGCGGGCGGCACGTAGTGTCGGAGAAAGCCATCTGTCATTCGATTTGACGGCCAGCTTCCAAGCTCCCACGTCAGGAAGAGGCCCTTCTTCCAAGATATGGCAGAAACATTCATGTGTGAATTAGTGTTGAAACAGATTAAACCCTTCTTTTTTTTCTTTTTAAAGGCTAGAGCTTAGGTTCAACCATTAAAGGTCCCATATAGAAAAAAAAAACAGAATTCATGTCATTTTTTTATTAGAAAGCGAATTTCACTGAAAAGTGATGCCAATGCGGAACCTGCATTCTATCTAATTTCCAGCAGGGGGCGACTCCACTGGTTGCAAAAAGAAGTCAGTCTCTATAGAACCCAATGGAGCCCAATGGACCTTTTTCACAGCAGTCATGTTGACTTGTCATAGTAGGAAAAGCACAGCTGAAATTGATAACCTTTAGTGTCCCAGGAAGCTATTTCAGTGAGTCAGCATGCACAATACCAGGGCCTCTCCTAAGTGGAATGCAGCCATCATTAATGGTTTTGAATACACCTGTGCTTTTCCTACTATGACATGTCAACATGTCTGCTGTGAAAAAGGTCTATTTGGGGCCTGCGGGTCAAGTTTGGCCCGTGCTCCTTTTGTTTTGGCCCGCCATGACATTTGACATGCTCATGCTTATCCTCCTCTTACTTTAAAAGTGCTGTAAAATCCTAACCATGATGACTACGAAACGTACCTTTTGTGCAGCTAAAAAGTACCTTAAAAGGTCCAATGTGTGGGAATTTCTCCCATCTAGCGTTGAGATCATATATCGCAATCAACTCTCTCGCACCACGCAGTTCAAAGTTCAAAAAGCCGGTCTCTTGCTCTTTTCAATCTCCGTTTACTTTTTCTGGGTGAAGACGAAGACTCCTGCTCCTGAAATTTGGATTTTGAATTACGGCGTGGTCCTCCATGTTTCCTTCTTCAAACTTGCCGGGGGCCTGGAAGCTACGTTACCCATTAGCAGCATTAGCAGCACCTGTGAGTTTATCATGTGATGGAGAAAACGCAAAAGGCGGAGCAGTATGTCCTGTATGTCCCTTACGGGCTAACGTATTTCAAGACGGAGCATGAATATGGAGCGTCGGTTCATGCAAACGCAAATGTTAAATTTCAAGCCAAAAGGAATACTTGGAATTGATGGTTGTGAAAAAGGACAAGTTTGTGAACGGGCAACACAGATTTTGATAATGAACAACTAAACACGTTACACACTGGACCTTTAAACGAAGTTTTACGGCCTTGTAAAGAACAGTGCTGCTAAACTTCCCTATTAAATTACGTACGTATGTTTTGCCTACGAAGAATTACAAAAATGACGGTATTCTTTCTCTCTCCCGCTCTCGCTCATAAATGTGCTGTAAGCCGGGCCTACGTCACTGGCTTTGAGTCAGCCAGTCAAGATGGAGCGATCGAGGAAGTGGCACACCGATAAAAGAAAATTGAGTAAGTCAGCTGGAGCCTAATGTTGGAAGCCTTTTGAAAAACAAAGACAGGCTTCATGTCTCCCACTGATATTGTAAGCGCTAAATGACAAGACATTGAAGAATGTAATACAAGGTCTGTAATATGGGAAATATATGCAGATTAAAGAGCGGCGTTATAATTTTGGAATTTTATTTTAGATTTAGAATGTGAATTTTCTAGAAAATATTATACATTTTCACATAACGGCTACATTTATTTTTGGCCCATGGCCTTCCATCCAGATACATTTTTGGCCCTTCATATGAAAGAATTTGGGCACCTCTGCTATAGAAGTCAATGGGAAAATGACCCTACTTCTCACTTGATTTATTACCTCATTAAACATTTTTCATAATGACGTTATGGTCTTAATCACTAGTTTCAAGTCTTCTTCAATACAGCATTTTGTAAATGATGGTACATTTTATTTTAAAATGGACCATAAAGCAGGGGAGGCTTTAAGGGCGTGGCTACAGCCTGACCTGTCAATCATGGCAGAGGCTTAGCGATGCTAACCATGGCCCTGTGTACATTAAAATAGCTGTGAACTTGTCTTTGGGTGTTGTTCGTGTGTTAATCTTAAACTTTGCGTCAACACATCACCCTGCCTTGAAAACCAAGAAGGCACGCCAGAGAGTGTCACGTAGCTTGCCAGCCCTTTGCAATAAGTAAAAAAAAGTCTGTCTTTCTTAGTCACCCGTTTTACACAGGCGGATAACTCCAATTCTCCGCAGTTCTTTCGTGATTCCACCAAAAAGCTAAATTACGAATCCCACTATGGCCACGCCAAGATGAACCAGCCCGATTGGTTGGGGTTAGGCATTTCACCTCGAGTGGTTAAGGTTAGGGTTAGGGGATTGGTCAGGGGATAGGACCTGTACATGTAAGCATGGACGCCTGGCCAATAGTAGTGTGTGAAGGCTTTTGAAGGGCGGGTTTTGGCGTGGCCATAGTGAGAAAAAAAATATATCGCCACCGGGAAGCCACGCTTTCAGGCCGTTCTTACCTGGAGCCGACATCGGTAAACACAAGAAGAAAATCAAAGATTGACTATTAAGTGCAGGAGGCATCACTACGTTTAGTTTTTATCAAAGATTGACTATTGAGTGCAAGAGGTGTCACTAAGTTTAGTTTTCGTTGTCCAGCGGGGAACTTAAAGGCATAATATGTAACTGTTCCCTCTTCGGTCCCCCTACACAAGCTGTAGTTCCAATATCTTGGCATATATTATATTGGCACCCGCTCTACCAGCTGAGCTATGTGGGCACCCGGTTTTGACCGTTTTTTAATAATTAGGGCCCGAGCGCCGACAGCGGCGAAGGCCCTATTGAAACTGAAGGAATTATTATTATTTTCCCGTCAAATGAATTGGCTTTTTGAGAGGCTTAATATATTCAAAAACTAACCAAATTTGGCGGTCACATCAAGTCTGGTGAAAATTGACATATTTTAAGGGTTTCGGGAATAGGCGCATAACGTAGACTCACGAAACTTGGTACACATATGTAACATGTCAAGATGTACAAAAAACTTCATTAGAGCCATACCCTGAACCCAACATGAAGTCCGCCATTTTGAATTAAATGTTCGAAATTAGTGCGATTTTGGCCATTTCCACATGTCGTACTTTAACGAACTCCTCTTAGAGATTTCATCCAATCAACTTCAAACTCTGTCTGTGCCATCTTAAGATGTTAAAGATGAAAAGTTGTTAAAAGAAAAACTTTTCGTCATAAGGCGTGGCCGTGGCAGGGCGGCCATTTTGTGCGTTTCGCCGCCGAAACAGGAAGTGGGTGTAACTCGAGTATACGTTGTCCGATTACCTCGAAACCTTTCAGGATTCATAAGAGTGCAACCCTGAGGACAAATAAAGGCTGATATTTACTTAGTCATACGCCCCCTAGTGGTGCTATACTTTAATGAACACCTCCTAGAGATTTCATCCGATGGACTTCAAACTTGGTCTGTACCATCCCAACACCTTAACGATGAAAAGTTATTAAAAGAAAAACTTTTCGTCAGACGGTGTGGGTGTGGCGTGGCGGCCATTTTGAGTGTTTAGCGATGAACAAAGAAGTTGTTGTAACTTGAGTGTACGTTGTCGTATCTGCCCGAAATTTCTCACAATTGACAAGGGTCCAGGCCTGAGGACACCTACAGGCCAAAATTGACTTTTGGTCATAGCGCCCCCCGCTGGCAACAGGAAATCTACCTTATATGACAAACATCATCCGATTTGCATGAAACTCAGAATGTATTGTCTACGTGTGATACTGAGCCGCCCCCTATAATATGGCCACGCCCACCTACTCAGGCCACGCCCCCTTTCATAACATTTGAACCGTTTAAGGTAGAGTCTTGTGTGAGGTGTCATTGAACTCAGCAGAGAGTTCCTTCTTTATTGGTGATGGTTTGGCCCGCCCCCTATGCATAAGCCACGCCCCTTTCATAACATTTGAACCGTTTAAGGTATACCCTTGTGTGAGGTATCATTGAACTCAGCAGAGACTTCCTTCTTCATTGGTGATGGTTTGGCCCGCCCCCTATGTTCAAACCACGCCCCCTTTTATTACTAATGGCCCGATTGATGTAAACACTTGTGGGAGGTATCATTGAACTCAGCAGAGACTTCCTTCTTCATCGGTGATGGTTTGGCCCGCCCCCTATGTTTAAGCCACGCCCCCTTTCATACACGCTGACCCATTTAAGGTAGAGTCTTGTGTGAGGTATCATTCATCTCAGCAGAGGCTTCATTTTTAATTGGTGATGGTTGGACCCGCCCCCTATGCTTTAGCCACGCCCCCTTTCACAGCTAATGAACCGTATGATGTAGAGTCTTGTGTGAGCTATCGTTGAACTCGGCGGGGAGTTCCCTTTTCATTGTTGACGATTTGCGGTGTCTGAGTGCCGCGCGAATGCACGGTCGCAAGGAGCAGCGTCCGCCGGTAACCCCGACGCGCGCAGAGGCACGAGGGCCCGTCCATTGCTGCTCGCAGCTTTAATTCATTTTGAGATTATTTTTCATTGGATATTGAAGTTCATAAATAAGTATTTTGGCATGGCCGGCCGAGTGGCACTATATGTATGGTAAAAGGGGGATTTATGGGAAATGTGGTTTTCTACACGTTCTGCAAGCGTGTTGGCCAGGTCATTTGTTTAGGACAAACTTTGAATCACTTTAAGATAAAGGAATGAATAAACCAAGCAGGGTATAATGACACAGACAGTGATTTCATGAGGAGCTATTTTAGGCCGAGTTATAACGCTAACATCACCTGTCTGGCTAATGGCCAAAGATCAAGCATTATTCTAGGGGGACTTTGAGGGAACAAGGGACCATGAGCCTCCTTGAGCTTATCTTTTTTTTTCATGATAAGGATCTATCGGAGATCTACCCCAACTTTTGAAGGGGGTCTCGCCCAGGGTGTAATTCAACAAATGACATTTAACCATGTATCCAGCTAATTTAAATAGCTCACGTTACTGTAATCTTCTGTTACTTCATTTAAAATTGTATGTCACTATTTTGCAGAGCCATGGCTGCCCCCAAGACGATTGTGATTGGTTTAAAGAAATTCAAACAGCCCAAAGTGCTTTCTCTTCTATCCTATAGAATGTATCTGTGGTGTAGCCAGCGATGTGAGACTAATCACTAAACGTCTGTTAAATAACTGATCATACCAACTCTTTTTTTCTTTCCTCGGAGGACTTTCCGTGCAGTTTCATTATCTGGGCTCATCCATAGTGATTTAACTCTCCCTGTGATGTGCCAGGAGCCTTTGCTTTGTGCCGTTTCTGCTTCACTTAATTGAATCGGTGCATACTCTGATCAGGGGAATAGCTTTTGGAAATGGGACAATCCATAACTTAGAGCCACCTGGCATACACTTTCATGAAATGTTGCTCGTCCATTCATTTAGTTTCTATTTTGGGAACACAGGGGGAAGTCCATTAATAAACTTGAGATCATTTTGGCTTTGTACCAGCGATATGTTAGTGAAACACACCTCCTCAGAGATTCCACGACAATACACGATATGGGGCATTTCATTTAATAAGAGCATGCATGCGAAATATATATATATCTCAATATTACAGACTGAGCTGTGTAAATGAAACTCTTAAAAATACGTATCTCAAATCAGCTCTGTGTGCTCATGTTGTTGTTGTGTTTGTAAAGCAGTTCATAATGGCACAGCTTCAGAAAGCATTTTCTGATTCCTACATGTGTTTTTCACCTGCAAAGTAAATTACATTATTTGGTTTCACATCACTGGTTAGTAGACTATAAATCAGCATACAGACTGGGATACTGGCTCTCCTCGTGACACAGTAGCATCTCTGAGCATGACATCATTTCACAAAGTCCTGAGCTGCAAAAGTGAAAGATCCAATTTGATAACAGTCTGGGACTCTACAGAGGGACTGCATGGCTGTGCTTTTTGATCAAGGCTTTTTCCTTGATCAAAAAGGGCTGGGTACTGAATTCGATACTTTTTTGGCACCAACCAAATTGCCTCCTTTGTATCAAGTAAAAAAAAAAAAAAAAAAAAAAGCCTCGTCATTTAATACCAACTTTCAATACCTAAGAGGTAAATCTCGTCAGTGAGCCAATAAGCATGCAGCGTGCTTCTACCAAGATCTTATAAGGCTGCTGATTGCTGCTGATTGGCTGTCTAACGTTACATGACACGCAGGACAAACTCTACGTTAAGCACAAAATTTAATTAAAAGAGTTGTATTGTAATGAGTAATGTTGTAATGGATTTTTGTTCAAATGGATTTCATAAAATAGGTATTGAAAAAAGTATCATTCAGGAACCGGTATCGAAGTCACGGCATTGGTGATCGATACTGGTATCAACACGTTTTGAACGATACCCAGCCCTACTCCATTTAGAAGCACTTGTCATCACACCGTTGAGTGCGTGTTCACCGCTTCCGCCCTCAGTTTGCTGACTGATCCTCTTGATGGCTTTTCCTGACACGTTCATGCTCCCAGGAGGCTGCAGGAGGCTCTTTGATGCCTTTTCCAGGATGCGGCAGGACTCTCGGAGCCCTCTCCCTCTCCGCCCGCTGCCCTTTGCCTTGGGCGCCTTGGGCCAGCTTGCTTTTATCTGCACATAATCCCCCTGTCGACGTGTTTGAGTTGCACTGATCCTCTGCTAGGCATTGTGCTCTCCGCAGCCTCAGCCGCCTCTTCCCCACCTCTTCCTGGAGGGTGCTGGGGTTTTGGCGTGCCACCTCTGCGGCCAGAGCTTTAACTCGGAGAGAGAGCAAAGGAGGGGCCGGCTTGCTGCACAGAGGAGCTGGCGTACCTCGACACACCACATCCTCCAGATGCCTGTGTGCGTTGTGCTCTGCGGGGGCCGAGCGTGTCAGCTGGGGCCGTGACGATGGGTTTTGCTTTTGGGCTTTGAGAGGCTCAGTGGAAACGGAAGGGCACACTGCAGCTTTTACCGATCTCTGCCTCACACAGGATTTCACCTTCCTTGTTCGGGGCTCGCTCACCATCGCATCTAGCCTACAGGAAGCAGGTTTGGCTTCCTGCTGGATGAACTGAAGTTTTCGCCTCTGAGCCTCCCTCACCTCCTCTGGCAGCTCCAGCGGGGCGAGCTTCAGCGGCCGTCTGACTGGCTGACTCTGGGCCTCCCTCTCCGAGTCAGGCCTTGGCGACTCGAGCAGCAACAGGTCCAGCTGCGCCGTGCCCTCCTGGGTCGGCGAGCAGGCCATACGCTGACCCACTGTCTCCTTCCCGCGAGTCGCTGACAGGCGGAGGCCAGGTGTTTTAGAATTGCGGCCGTTTTTAGCTGCCAGTCTGAGGTTTTGACCGTTCAGATGCAACGTGGTATTTTTAACTTGGATGGTCAACATTTCGTCTCGCTGGGGAGCCCCCTGAACAAAAGAGACATCAGCGACTCGTATCAATATCACTGAAAGAATAACGTGGCCTCTGTTTCTGCATAGAAATCAGTTTTTTATACTGCAATACTATGGCACATAAAGGACTCTTAGCGAGATGAATAATGTCAGTACCAATTTCTAACAAGGCATATTCTATGAAGGGCTTCGGTACCAGGTACTGACCAATCCTGTTATCTGTTGTTTTTTTAACAGCTCCTCTTTATAATAATTACTACTTTTAATGATTTTTATTTTTTTATTATTACTTTTAATAATAACTACTGATTTAAATTTAGAATTGATGACTAATTAGCTTATTTAAAATTAGTATGTCATCTGGGTTTTTTACTTCCTGAAAAACATTATCTGCAGTTATAAATATGATTGTATATTGTTATCATGTAATTATGAAATAGTTATTTCCCTACAATCAGCCATCACGTCTTCAGAAATAATGTAAATGTAAATACATTGTTAACCAATTAATTTTGGACCAAGTGCTTTGCAGCTCTTTTCTAGAACAGTGGTTCCCAACCTGGGGGTCTGCACCCCTACAAATGGTCGTGAGATGGATCTACACTTGGGTCATGAGATGATTGCCCAGGTATGCAATAAGAAAAATCTAAAATTTTACGAACACTTCTTTAGTCTTTTTTTTTTCTTCCCTACAGTAGTTTTACCACTCCAGGCCTCCAAATGATTCAAGCGAAAGAATCTGAGAGCGGAAAATCACTTTTGTAATAAACTGCTCACAAGAGAGTCAGGAGGAAAAATAGACCCAATCACAATGTTTTTTTTTTACAATAACTTCCAGGTAGATAACCCCTGCGTCCTGACATTCAATTTAAAGGTGCTGTAGGTAGGATTGTGAAGATCCAGGACTTAGCCAACGAATTGAACATCGACAACTTCTCGGTCCCTCCTCCACAAGGGAGAATAAATGCGTGTGCATGAGCAGTGTTTGAGACACAGTTAGACACCCCCCCTGGCCCTGATTGGTGCATCTGAACAGGGAGCTGTGGATTTTTGCAAATCGCACTACAGGCTGTAGGTGGTGCCAGAGGAGCCGGATTTTGTATTTATTTTTATTACCTGCTTCATGTAGTTCTACATGTAGGAACATAGGGTTAGTTTCAGCAAATATGACAGAAAGTTTTACAAGTCTTACTACTGCACCTTTAACTGCGCTGAGCAAACGTGGACGAGGAAGAACTGGACATACTCTCATCTCATTCATCTAAAATGCATGTTTGATGCTTTCATTTCTCAACACTTTCATTAATGTCAGGAGACCGACTTTACCCAATGGGCCACAGACTAAAGAAAATTACATCACCCAAACTAGCAGTCAGTCCGACTGTCGGTGAGATGTTGCTGTTCGTAACGCTAGATTTGGTTTATGTAAGACGCTAGCAAAGCAACTCAGTACAGAAAATAAGGACAGCAGAAACGTCAGATAGGTCGGAGCACCATGTGTAACCATGTATCTTTAAACCTTACAGTTATGGCTGAAAATGACAATAGAAATAAACCAATTTGCCGATTTCACTTCTTATCTCTGCGAATCAAACCTGGTTGTGATTTTTGTGTTAGCGCGACGTCGCAGTGATTCGGTCTGTTACTTCCTTTTAAAGGGTCACTAGCAAAGAAGTTTGGGGACCAATGTTCTAGAAGGTACACACTTGGTTGAACTAGAGCTGGGCGATATGAAGAAAATCAGTTATCACGGTATTTACCAAATACCTCGATATCCATATTGTGGCAATATTGTAGGGTTGGCTATTGGTGTTTTCACAAAATATTTACACAGTGAGATTTTTGACAAATAATTATCAGTACCATAGATATGATAACTAAGTGGGTAAAGGCAAATAATAGAACAGCTAGAATAGAGTGGTAAATTCAGAAAATGAAATCACTTTACTGTAATGCAGCATTTAAAACCAGAAAAAGACAATACACTGGCCAAAGGGTACCAGTTGCTCTCGCAAATTGCTTATGTTTTAAAAATTTGTAAATTATTGAATTACCATTAGTTCCTCATAAACCCTCCATATATAAAGAAATCTGTGTTAGGAAGTGATACCAAAACATCTCTGAGACAGAGAATACTACAATGTGGCAATTGTACTGACAGAACTTCTAAAAGAATTTTAGAAACATAAGTAACAACTACTTACAACTAGAAAAATACAGAGGTTAGATAATACTTACATCAATTCCTTTATCATAACCAAGCACAATGGTCATTTCTTTGTCTTGTCTCATGATATACAGTATATGCTTGAAGCAGTTGCTGTACACACTGTATTTCATGCACGTTCCCTCACTTTCACTACGGGTCACTCAAACTAACACCAACTGTGTCCATTGGCAGTGACAAACCAATCTCGAACTAGATAGCTATTTGTTGGTGAGTTGCTACAGTATACTCACAGGTTTGGCAAACATCTCCAACCACAATCTTTCTTTTCTTCCCGGAGTTGAATGACTTCTTGCAGCTGCAGGAGAACAATCTACTTGTCCTCTGGGCTTGTTTGGTCCGTGCCACCTGAGCCAAAGGCAGTGACAGTGCATTTGGAAGAGCTTTTTAGCTGCCATAATGTAATTAAGCAGATTAGGGTCACAGAGCAATCTCTAATTATCTCCAGCTTAGTGGCAGCCAGTGTGCACACTCATGGCAAGGCAAGGCCTGTTGTTTTGGTTTTTTTTTTTCACCGTCTGCAGTGTAACTTTAAATATTCACATAAAAGGAATGGAAAGTTGCTGCTCGGATGATGATGGAGAAACATTTCCCTCACCACTAGATGGTGCCAGAGACCTGTTTTGCATATTAGCATATCAACAGTGGAGTTTTGTGGCCTCGTCATCATTATGTGTAGAGCACAGCCACAGCCAGCTGTCAAGCATGTCAGCATGTGGAACCCTTTGAATTGCTCATATGAGCCCAGTCTGTACGTGTTCACATTTTAACATAATGTAGATAACATTGCAGTGTACTCTAAGGTTTCTGTGCAGTTTCTTTTTAAGACATTCAAGCCTTCTCACAAAACATTTATCAAAACATAAATATAATCCTATAGGCTGTCATCCCAATATAATGGGGTTTTCAATTTACTATTTATGCCAATGAACACTAACCTGAATCCCAAGAAAAACTTGAGTGGGCATCACATAATTGTGTTATAATTTCCCCAAATCTTTTCACCATTCACTATTGAATGTTTTTACCAGCCTCTAAATAGATTACCATTGTTTTTTTTGGCTAGAGAGTTAAGCAAATGGAATAGCCATTCGCATATTTTAATGGCATTTGGCTGGTGGATGGTTGTCTCGTGAGACCGTCCTGATCTCGCGAGCTCCAGTTTTCGACTCGCAGATCAGTCTGTGATCTTGAGATGGAGAAAATTAGTCTAAACAACATGGCAGCTTCCACGGATGAGATGAGCGTAGCTATCGCGCAAGTTTTATCCAAATTAGAAAGTATTCCTTCATTGAAAGAAGAGCAGAAAAAGGCACTGGAGGCTTTTCTCGGAGGAAAAGATGTTTTTGCTCTTCTCCCGACTGGTTTCAGATCAAGAGTTTGATCTAATTCGTTGATTTGGCCCGTCTATCACCAACATAGGTGGTGATAGACAGATGGTTTATCCAATCAGCTAACCAGTATTTTCGCCCCTTCCCAAAAGTTCTCCAACAGAAAGTTCCCAGATGGATATGCCGAGCAAATGTGAATCAATCCATCTGGCGGAGTCAGGTTAGGTGGATGGTGCTAATTTTGAACCCTGGTTTCAGCCCATGTTTCGCAGGTTTCCCTCTCCAGAATCGAACCCTGATTACCCCGTTACCCATGGTCACCAGGGTAGACACAGAAAGTACAGTACCATCGGAGGTCGATAGGGCAGACATTTGAATGAGACGTTGCCACCATGAGGGCCAGCGATTGGCTCAAGGTTATTTAGAGTCACCTGAGCACCCTGAGACAGCAAAGACTGAAATATGACAAAATATGTTCTACAGCAGCACAGTGTTTTAAAGCCACACTGGATGCATGTTTAAGCTAAGTCCATGTTGTCATCGTCATCCAGAAGCTTTTTTTAATCCATCATGGAATTACAGTGTCTTTGTAACATAAATAAATATATTAGTTATGAATCCAAAAATCAACTTGCGTATGTTCCATTTGCTTTGCGACCCATCGTCTCGCCGTAGTTGTAGCTCGTTAGCCGACAGACATTTCTAAAGAGTCCTTCGGTGTCTTTGTACCCCTTCCAGAAGTTTAGTAATCCGGCCGGGAAGAAGGGGACTTTGCACAATAATTCCAGAGCGATAAATCCACAAATGAACGGCTATTTACTGTATTTAGTCATCTTTTTTTTATTACCAAAAAACGATCTATTGCCATCTTGGATAGTGAAGGCTGGACTGACAGCTTGCTCGACCAATCACATCAAGTCGTTTGCGGGCTCAAGTTAGCTCAGCCAATAGAGAGGTCTTACAGGAGGGGCTTATTTACTAGGTCCATGTGTGTGTATTGGAAGGCAGAGGAGACAAATAAATGAAGCCTGGAGGTTGAAATGAGTTTGATTTTGCCTACTGATGTCAAATAGCAGACAGAAAATGCATTAGAGGTGACATAACTAACATTCTTGGATAAAAGCGTATGTACTTTTCTGGGAAAAAAAACCTACATAGTTTTATATTTTAGTTAGATAACAAGTGTATTTTAGTTTTCCCTGATTGCCAACACTTGGCAAAACAATTTTCAAATGCCAAACGGTTTAGTCATTAATGTTCTCTGTGTGATTTCAATACATTTCTGCGAGCGTTCATTTCCGTTTAGTCTTTTCTTTTGCCTATATAGTAATTTTACAATTTATACATTCATGTGACATCCCTGACATCCGTGATAGCCCAGGTTCTCCTGGAACATAACAGGGTTGAGGTTATACAAGCATTATTACACATGGAGACCAGGTGAACCAAAGATGGGGAAAAAATGGCTTAGGCCTCAGAGGGTTTAAGGTGCTTCTATTTTATAAAGTGAACTGATGAGATTCCAGGTAAAAGCATTTATATTATATCTTATTATCTTCACTTATTAAATCCAAGCCGGTCACAAAGGAGGATATAAAGAGAAGTACAAGTGTTAACAGAGGGATTCGTAACCTTCTAAGTGACTAAATAGTGAATAAAGGTGCTGCAACTCAATATCAGAAAGATGCCCTTAATACTGTCAGCATTCATTGGAGCTAAACTTTGATCAAGTTCTCCCGGCTCTGGTGATAGTTTTCAGCGTAAATATCTTCAGACAGGCTCGATAAGACAATGATGTGGTATGTGTTCCCTGCAGGAATATCTGCAGATCTTAATCACTTTGAGACAGCGGCTTATTTAAAATTTTAGCTCCGTCGCTTCCACGTCAGCCTCATTTATTATATTTAGAGGCAGACTGTGGCAGCGTTTCTCTGCGATGGATGGATCAGTTGTGCCTCACTACAGTTGATCCATTTTTCATCAGGCAGACAGACTCAATCATCTTTGGAAATCTCCTGTTTCTGCGTTGTCTTCCATTCTCTCGCCTCAGGCCCCAAAACAAACAGCTGCATGTCAGCACCTGCTTATTGCAAAGCTTCATCATATCATTGGTATGGCGGAGACGGTCCCGCTGCAGAACATCTTGGCTACGCTTACATGATCATTTGAGATGCAAAATTACAGGCTTGACACCAAGGGATGGCCCTAACGCCCCTCTGCCACTGTTCTTATTGTGTCGCCCTCCGCGTGGTGTGACGTCCACGGCTGACAGTATAATTACTGCGGTGTGGGAAGAGATAAAATAAGGGATGTTGCCTGCTCATTCTCCGACCTACTGAACATCCAGCTGCACTACGCGGACAACATGGATGGAAGAAGAAGGCGACTGGACAGCAGAGATCCTTTATCAGTCAAATTGTGCCAGAATTTGTGATTCGTAGAATGGAATGCCATAATGTTGCTCTGACGTGGGTTTCTGTAGACTTTTACTGTATGGATGTTCAGCAATGTGTTAGACACTGGACTATTGTTATGTCAAAATGTACACTTACAAGCATTCAGGAAGAATTAAATGAATAAATAAAATGTGTGAATTACATCAAAATGTATTGTAGATTGTTCGCAAATGTTACTTTTTAACAAGCTGATGGATCTAGATATGATGGAATGTTGCTGAAAGTTTGAGATTCCCTTCCTCTGCGGCATTAATAAAGCATGTCAAAATTCAAATTTAAAGTTGAACGAAATACTCTTTGCTGCCAAGAGATAGATGAGAAGATTGATACCACTGATGAATAGTCAGCACACCACTTGCTTGATCTCCTTTGTGGTGCAGGGTATTAAATCCCCCGAAGATCCATTAAAAAAATAAAATAAATTTTTTTTTACCTCTGCATTTGGTTTATTTGTAGACATTTCAGTCGTGTCTTGAGAAAGGTCTCTGGTTCCGAAACGTCCACAAATAAACTAAATGCAGAGGTGAAAGTATGTGCGGGAATTTTCTTTTCTTTTTTGAAGATTGATACCGCTGTCATAAATCTTTGTTCAGTATAAAGCAGCTAATTAGCTTAGTTGACTGGAAAGAGCTAGCCTGACTCTGTCCAGACCCACATGTACAGTGCTGGGATAAAGCCTGACATCCAGTGTGTCAGGCCCCTTCTGCTATCTCCGCTATCTATTTTGCAAGGGCACGCCGGCACTGCATGCGGACCTTAGTGCCGCCCAGGACGATTGTGATTGGTTTAAAGAAATACAAACAACCCAGAGTGTTTTTTTCTCCCCTATTCCAGAATGATAAGCGGTGTAGCCAGTCCATACTCCAGGGCTGAATCGCAGTTATCTTATTTGATAGCTCCTCGCTTGAATCGGAAGCTGTTCTGGCCCTCCATCGTGAAGGCCGTCTCAAAGCTCTTATTCCTGTTCCGAGGATGGAGGATAGAGGATGGATCGCTGAGGAGCTATGAGCGAGGACACACAAGATCAGCCTTCCCAGAAGCCGTACAGTTGAAAGCCGTCGCTAACTCCGCCCATACAGCTGACGAATTCACGTGATGCGTCAGAGGAAAGGACGTCTCATCCCTCTAACAACACATTTCCTCTCTCCTCGCATGATTTCCCGAGGAAGGGAAGCAAGTGAAGGAACTGGTCTAAACGTATAGTAGTCTTGCATTGCCAGACCTTCCTCGTCGGCGCTGTGGAGGAGGGTCTGGCTAGACCACACAGCATTCTGCGATGGGAGAAAAATGCTCTCTGGTTTATTGGCATTTCTTTAAACCAATCACAATTGGGCCGCGCTAAGCACCGGACTGAGCAACAGTGCCTCTGCTAAATAGCCTTGGACAGATAGTCTAGCTAGCTGTCTGGATTTACCCCGCAGAGATCTGAGGAGCAGTTAACCATAGTCCTCAGAAATCCACCATAGTTTAAAATTCCAACACAAATAAGGCAGAAAAGAAGAGAAGGAGGAAAAGCAGAAGGTAACGGACTTCCGGTCGAAATGAGGGACATCCAGTGGGAATTTCCGGCGGCACCAGAGCAATCTCGGAAATAAAACATCGTCGATATAGATTAGTCTAAAGGTAACGTCTAAATCTCACTAAACAACACCTTTTTATTGCCGTCATTATTTTTTCACTTTGTTTTTGTACAAAGTTAAATATTTTGTACAAAGTTAAATATTTAAACAGAGCCAGGCTAGCCTTTTCCCACTGGTTCCAGTCTGTATGCTATGCTATACTATGCTAAGCTAAGCCAAGCGACTGCTGGGGGTATAGCTTCATATTTACTGTACAGGCGAGAGGGATCAATCTTCTCATTTTACTCTCAGCAAGATAGCAAACAAAAAAGCATGTTTTCCAAAATGTCTAATGTAGCTCATATTAAATGTATTAATAACGATGGAGTCCAATCTCCAATACATTGTACACTACATGCTGTGGTATATTAAAAACCTTTTGCATATCTGCAAACAATGTTCTCCTGATTGAAATGATTTTCTTAACACTGAGACTTGTGAAAAGAAAGTACATGTCAAAGTTAAATAAGCAAAACAGATGCATAGTGATTGGATAAGAAATTCTCTTTTTAGCTCTTGCAGCTAAGATTATTATACCCGATCCTTGCCTGAAAGTCTGAATATTTAAGCCTGAGAACGTTCAGTAGATCTCCCAGTGTCTCTGTGTATTTATCACCATATAATCTCGGTGGGCAGGCTCCTTTCACTTAAAATGTTAGAAGGCCACACTTCTCTAAACCTTGACTCAAGTGTGAGCTGGAGAAAAATATTCGATTTAGCTTTGTAAATGAAATAGACCCAAGAGGTACTTTTAAATGAATCGCAAAGTATGAGTAAGTTCAAAGTTGATATTGAATCCGTTTAATCTGAGAGAAACCTGCCTACGGCACATTTAGAAAATAATTGATACGGTTGTTTTAATGAATATGTAACACAATAACTCCAGGCCTGACTTTTTTTTAACAATGGACAGACCTAATGTGTGAATTCAACTTCTCAGTGGAGCAGCTGGAGATGTTAAGCAGTTAGAGGAAGACAAAGGGTTTCAGAAGGAGGCTCATCATTTTTATTCAAGTGCGTTATGGCTTCACTCAGGCTGTGTAACCCAGTGAGTCATCCACACCAAATCATGCACACACACGCACCAACAAAAAAAAAAAAAAGAAAGGAAAACATACAAATGTTATGTAAAATGTTCATTTCACTCGGAACAATTCTCAACAATCTCTTCTCTGCGTGGCGAAAAAGAGATGAGACCCATAATGGAGTGTACTGTACAGACATCAGATTTAAAATTGGGACAGAAGACGTCAGTCGTTTCAAAAAGACCGGCAAACCACACGGATGCCAACGAGATGGGATATAATCTCCTGTAAGGAATATGGTACAAGGTATTGTTTGTTCAACAGACCTACAGAAGAACCTATTGCAAAGGATATTTCACAAGTAGAAGTAATGGAACACAGCCTTTCTATTATATTGTATTACACAGATAGTAGTGCAATTTGTGTCTCTTTGTCCCTGTCGGAAAACATGGCACTGTTAATAGAGAAATGGCCTGCACATACTGCCACATGCAGTAAATGACGCCTGGAAGCCAAGCACAGCTACATAGCAAATGCCAAGAAAAACCGAACCAATAAACGCCAGGAATCACTTCACCTTTGTGTTGTTTGATGCCACGTGGCGGGGAAACGCTCGGGGAAAACATAATGTTGCGCCGTCTCCTGAGAGAGAGCGCGCGTGGCTGTTTTCTCTGTGCCATCTGTTTTATAGAGTAACATTCAGTCGGAGGACCATCAGTATGACATGCGGCATGATGGCAGACAAATCTTAGTAATACGCACGCGTGGGTATAAAAAACATTGATTATGATGCTTCCTTTCAGAAAGAAAATCCATTATGGCTGATACATTCCCCAAAATGTTGCTTGGAAAAGTTTGACTGTGAACTGAATGGACAGGAGACGACACTGATCACCATCCGTGATGCTTATTATAGGTAGATAATTGCTCAATCCTTTTAAATGTTTAAAGGATAATTCCAGTTTGTTAAAATGTAGGCCTTATTTTTGCCATTCTTTTTGTCATTCTTAATGGTTATAATAACATTATATTCATCAAAGTAATAGCTGAGACTTGGGAACAAGGCAACATCACTACAATAGAATCCGATGAGGTAAGAAATGAAAGACACACTATCAAACACATGCTGACAGGCGAGTAGTTTAGCCAGATTGTCTAAACAACCTTTAGGAGGTAGAGATAAACAGATAAACTACTGTATACTTGTCCGGCACAACCTGATTGGCACAACGGAAACAATTTAGGATTAAGCAACAAACCTACTTGGTTAGGTTTAGAAAAAGGTCATTGTTTGGGTTAAAATAAGTATGTTACTCCGACTTGTGGAGGAGTTTGAGTAGGGCTGGGTACCGAATTTTATACGTTTTAGGCACTGACTGATTTGCCTCCTTAGTATTGAGTATTGAAAAATGCCTTGTCATTCAATGCCAAATTTCATTACCTAAGGAGCAAATGTCGTCAGTGTCAGTGAGCCAATAAGCATGGAGCATGCTTCTACCAAATGGATTTTTTGAAAATTGGTATAGAAAAAAACTATCGTCCAGGAACCAGTATTGAAGTCATGGTATTGGTATCTCTACCGTCGAAATTCTTTGGACGATACCCAGCCCTAAGCTTGAGACAAGGCTGCATTGAACCAGAGAATTTGTTTCCACCACGACAAAGGTTCCTAATAGACTTTTTATTGGCATTGTTTCTGTGATGCCGCCATGACTTTTAACTGACATTTCGTACCAATAAAAGTATAATAAGAGGTCGTGGTCATTTCACCTATTTCTGTGAAATCAGGCTGCTCCAGCAGCAAACAGCTGGCAGACAAAGTTAGCGACTAGCCTAGAACATAGCAGAGCAACTATCATGGTAACAAAGTATCGACTAGCTGGTAAACATAGAAAAACAACTATCTAGCTAACAAAGTTGGTGACTAGCTGGTGAACATATCAAAGCAAATATCTAGCTAACAAAGTTAGTGACTAGCTGGTGAACTTAGCAAAGCAACTATCTAGCTTACAAAGTTAGTGACTATCTGGAGATCTTAGCAAAGCAACTATCAAGCTTACAAAGTTAGCGACTAGCTGGGGAACATAGCAAAGCAACTATCAAGCTAACAAGCCAGATGTTTTTTTCTCAGGAATTGGTAGAGACCCAAATAGAGCTAAAAGGAGAGTGAATATTGGGCTTACATTCATCAGGTCTCCAGATACATGACTAAAATGAAAATATAAACTCTACAAGGTTATACTATGTCAACACATGTTAGCAGCTTGATCTGCTGCCCCCAAGTGGTCAGAAAAAAAAACAATCCATACAGCTTTAAAAGCAAGAAGATAGGCTAAGTAATTTCCTAAAACAGCTGGGCCCCCATGTTCATCTTAATAATTGAACAGGTCAGTGAAACGATGCAGCTCATTCATGTGTGTTTAATAGTTTTGGCTAAACAGGCAGTACTTCTTAGTGGGATAAATTCATTAATGGTTTTGGAATTTAAGTTGAGGGAATATCGCAAGCATTAGCTTTAAACCTGCCTAATCATCCCTGCTTATGCTTATTTTGAAGTCTGACTTCTTTTTAGTAATGTTGTAGCATTCCCAAATCTCAGTAATTACCTCTGTGAGTACAATATTATTATTACTGATAGGAGTGATGGCTGACAATATATAAAAGAAGGCCCAAGTTGCTATACACTGGAATTATCTTTGAAGCTGTTATAGGATGATTATGTATTTTAAAATTAAGGGAGTGATTGAGTCTGCTTTGGCGCTGGGTGTGTAGGTGTTGGATCATATGTTGATTTTCCTCTTCTTACTGTATATACATATGTTTGTCAAGCCCTAGATCTGTCTATATATTAACCACATCTGCGCTCCAGAACTCCAAAATCTTCCAATAGGTTTGCTAAAGCACAAACAGATCCACCGTATTTAAATGTGCCCACTTTAACAGAAACACTGACTGCTGTTTCTTCAAGGCACGTATGCTAATGTGTAAAAATACATATGCATCTCAGCCATGAAAAGGCCTTTTTATTCCAAAGGTTGTTATAAACATATTGTACAGGATATTTAGATACGCTGGTATAGTTCCAATAATGAAACAATGCTTTTAGGGCTTATCTCGGACTCCACGCCTGGTTAAGTTGGTCACAACTGAATAGGACCCATGGCATTTTCCCATTTGCCCAAACAGAGTGGCATTTTCCTTGTGAGGCAAGCTCAGGTACCCAGGAAATTATTAGAAGCCTGTTAAACTCTAGGCTGCAAAGAATAATGACGCTTCCTGAAAGTCAAGGACAGAAATGTGTTGGTTTCCAGAACGATTTTGAAGGATAGAACTTGCTGAGGGAATAAAATAGCTCCCAGCACTGTCTAACTTGAAAAGGCTCCCCTTTGCTCTGGTCTTTACAAACAATGTATACTTAAATATACATTTTTAAGCTTAAAAGGCCTTTAGAAATCATGTGTAGCGCTTTAATCCATCTTAATTTAGGAGCTCAGTGAATATTTTGTCTTTGACAGCTAGCATAATTGTGACAGAAAAGGTACATTGGGCTTTAAAACACCACTGTAATAGACATAAATAACCAGAATTGCTTAAATATTTTCCAGCCCAGTCATAAATGATGCGCATAATGCAAACTGACTGGCATACACATCTGCATCAGACATAGCATGGGCCTTAGTGAGATGATGCATCTCAGTCGCATTTCTCGGGAAAATTCCTTACATTTGGAAAAGAGGATTTGATATGTACATTGTATTATTTGGCCGATGCGCTTGCACTTCTGGGATTTTGTTTTAAATAATACAAATAAAAATAAAAAAGGTGATTCATTCAAACCTGAGAACAAACATTATTGTTTTGTTTGTTTGAATGAAAAAAAATATATAAAGTAAATAAAGTTTATCCCTTTGAGGACTACTGGGCTTTGGTAAAATAAACAGCTCATATTGTAAATCATTATTAAAACTCTTTGTCATTAAGATACTTTTAAAGTTATTATGAAATTATTTCCCCATTCATCATATAAAGTTCATGCACCTATTAGATCTTTTAAACATAAAAAATCGTCCCTATACTTTTCCTTCTTCTGAAATTTTACAAAAAAATGAAAGGATCACACTGATGTTATTAAGTTTTTTTCTTAATTGTGATCTTCAGCTGTCCCCTCACATTTACTCATGCCCACGGTTTCTGCTTGTTTCCGTGTTGATGCATTTGTCAGGTTGGCTTTCCCTAATGGCTCCAAAGTGCATTCAAGCCTCAAGAATTGTCGTTTTAGATCTGCATGCTTTTCCGTCACTTTGAACAGTTTTGCTTGTCAGTGCTTTGAGGTTAGATCTGAGCAGGCTTCATTAGCAGACCCAGGGTCAGCTGCTGCAGGCATGCATCACGTACTATGCAGGACTTTGGAGCATATTCATGCGTGTCCTTTGATTTAAACTGCTTATAAATTTAGCAGGAGTCATCTAATTGCACTGCAGGTTAAAGGTATAGTAAGCAATGTTAATCCAATACACTTTTTGTGAAATTCAGCAAATATCTCCTTACGGTCACCTAGCTGTCTATTTTCTGTATGCGCTGAAAAAAATCCACCAGGGCTTTGTAAATGGAAAACAAACAGAAGGAAGTGAACGAGCCACAAAACACTATTCCAGCCAATCGGCAACAGGTAGTGACAGTTGATGGTAAGATGGAGGGGGTTGCCGGTTGCCCAGTAGTTATAGTGCATATCATTTACCTTGGAACTCGGAAGCCGGAGCTGGGAATGACGTCACACCCGAGTTAAATGGGTTCCATTTACAAGTCGGATTTTTCATTGTGGGGTTAGCTCTAGCCAGGTTAGCCATTGTTAGCAATACCAGTTGATAACAACGCCTCACGCTGTTTTTGTGCAGTCAAACGGCGTAACAACATGTCCACAGATAAAGGTTGGACAGGACTGTGCGTACAACTGATTTAGTGAGACACAAATAACACATAAATGCTAATAACTGTATAATACTACAGCTTTCACAACTTCCCAACTGATGCACGGTGCAGCTATGTTGGATTTGTTAGCTTGGGATACTCGGTGGTTGCCCGAGGTTCCGAGCTCGGAAATCCAAAGTCAGGGGGCGTTTGACCTAGGAAAATCCAACTTTCACGTTGTATCTGTTTGGCAGTTGAGTTCAAATATCAACAATCTTTGCGCAGCATGGCTTACTGCACCTTCTGATCCTCTTATGCTTCTTATATCATAACTCACTTCATTCATTTGAGTGATTTGGTTATTTTCCAAGAACCTGTAAATTCAATTTCCTCAACCTGACTCATCGGTTATAGCAACATTTCCCATAATGCTTCCTAAAAGAGCTTGAGAAATGGTTGCACCCAATAAAAACTGGATGTGTGAAGCTACCTGGACATCAGGTTTGTGAAGAGCATGTCATTATGATCATGGCCTGAACGTTACCTTAAAGGGGCACTTTACCAATTGTACACATGACTTTCACTTTACTCGCCATGAGGACATCAGCCTATGGTCAGTTTACAAAGTTTGTGGCTTTGGAGGGAGCTTTTCAAAGTTTGAAAAAAATAACCCTGATGATGTCATAATGACGTCATCATTCATCATCATTCATTAAACGAAAGGCTGCGTTACAAACTGGAGGTGTAGGGTTTGCATTACGCATTAGGAGGCAGTGAGGGTCCAATGAAAGATACCATTGAATTGCATCATGGGAATTGTAGGATCCAGAGTTTTGAGAGCTTGATCGTTACTGGGGCTAAAAGTCAGAATATCTGAGCCTCCGCTGCAATATTCAGTTGTTTTTTTAATTGTCTCGTCTTCAACTTCATGGAATATAAAATCGCTGAATGACCATTTTGTTAGATATCTTTAGCGGCATTGCATTCTGGTCTATTGAAGGGATAGTTCGGAATGTTTGAGGTGCGATTGTATCAGGTAATGGACAGGGGAAGCAGCTTAACGTCTTTTAGCCGCGCTTTATTTAGAATATTTTCACAGCTTTACCTTGCTGTTGGACAGCCCATTCCAACGGGGAACTGAAGCTGTTGCATACGTCTATGCGCTCTTTAAAGCCACTAGACTCCTTTAACAAAAACAGTCATTTTATCTCACAGAACACAGGAGTTGCTGGTCTACCGCTGCCTCTATCGGTTAGTTTGTTTGTGTTATTGTTAAAATGGGATATAGGATACCTACTAAGTAGTACTGGTAAAACGGTCTGTTCACTGATCTAAATAAATGCGCAAAATTAAAGAGTGTAGTCCTTCGGTCCCTCATCCTATTATGTCAATACGGGGACAATGACATGGCTGATAGCTTGTTTTGTTATTAAACATTCTGTCAAATTGGACATACTGTCAAACGGTTACATTGCATAAGAACCTTATGGGATGGAAATGATTGTTCCAGGTATTAGTCAAACCCTTGGATGTTACCAGGGAAACGGAGATATTATTTGAAAACACTTTTAGGTATTGATTGCAAAACACATGAAATATATATTAATTTGCTTTAAAAAACATTATTTGGCAATTGGCCATGGTATAAGCGGGTTAATTACCATAATCAGGTAATTAGTGGACGACGGAAGGCCAGAACCGTCCAACACACAGCCTGCTCAGGCTTTTACCTATACCTAACCTAACCGATGGAGGCAGCGGTAGACCAGCAACTGGTTACCATGCAAAAGGGCCGTCTGACGGCAAGGGGAAAGCGGTGAAACTATTCTAAATATAGCCTACACTTAAACTGATATGATATTTTAGGTGGGCAATTTTTTTAGGTGGCTGATATAACTTTTGGTGTGTGGCCCATCGTCCACAGCAGTACATTGCCTTTGCTATTTGGGGTATGCTGACCATCATCTACTGTACTACTGTAGGTAATACACTGACTATAGGTAAGTAACTCATACAACCCTTATTCTTTAAGGGGATGACTCTAAATGAAGAAACTGTTCACTCGTCTCTTTTAAAATGGAGATATTCTAAATGATAGCTGAATGTCGGTGCAAAAGTATCAATGTACAGTGGAGTGCACCTATAGAACTGATATTCAATATGATTGTCAATGGGAGAAATGTACACAACCAACCAATATTACGGTTTAGTGGGGAGGGTGGATTTTCCTTTAAGTCGATTTTACATCTCCTTATGAAAAATGCCATAGGTTAAAATAAAGCTTTTATGACCAGATCTGATACTAAGTGAGGGTGAAATATTAATAACAGCAGCATGATCCTTTGAAACCAAGACAAACAGACACCTTTATGCGGCTGTGCTATAAACAGACTAAAGAATGTCACAAAACTATGGCACACTCATTGAATGACATCTAATGCACATGCTAATATTGGCAACAACGTTTTGGCTTGATGTGTGGTGAAACCGTTGAAATATATGATTGCTTATAGAAAACAATACCTGATGCTTTAAGTAATTTCAAAATCTCTGTCTGCAATGAGGCAATGGAATAGTACATAATGGTGAGAGTTTCTTCAAGTTAAGGTGAAACAAGCATACTCCCTTTTTGAAAAAATAGCATTTCCCCAAGTGTGCATCATTTGGTATGTAACCAAAGTTAATATATCAATTTTGTACCGTAAATCTGAAAGAAGGAAGGTCTTGTCGTTTGTGTGAAGTGTTTGCAAATGGAGCAATCTCTTGAAAAAATAGACATCCATGCTTCATGCTTTGCATCTCGTTGTGTCCGCGCTGTTCTCCAAAGTGTTCTTCATCGGTTCCCAACAATACTTTTTTTATATTACAGACAACCAAAATTGGGGGAGAAGAGTGCTGAAATAAGATTTGGTGAGGAGCAGCATTGGAAATGTTTGACCGTGTGTATAAAACGTGGAAACTTGTGTGTCTGTGTGTGTGTGTGTGTGTGTGTGTGTGTGTGTGTGTGTGTGTGTGTGTGTGTGTGTGTGTGTGTGTGTTAGGGTTTAGATGGATTTCCTTCTCCTCATCAGCTGGTGATTGTCTGTGAAGCTGTGAAGGCCCGGCGACACCGAGCTGATGGGCGAAGGGAAGAAGCTGTTTTTCAAGGTGCTGGGCGAGATCTCCTCGATCCGGTAGGAAACCGAGTGAAAGTACTGATTGGGATTCAGCTGCGAGCTGAACGAGTTCTTATGGGAGAAGGCACAGCCCAGGCCTCCCATCCCTCCCCCAGAGCTGCCGAAGTCATGCGAGTGGTAATGCATACAGGAGCAGACCGACTGCAAGTCGGTCACTTCCGGCCGATATGGCTCGCGCTGCCGCCGGCCCCGCTGCAGCGACTCGTCCTGGATGTGGATGATCATGCTGTTCCGGTTGTCGGCTAGCGAGGCCCGTTCCTCGGCGTCCCGCCGCTCGTCCTCGCTGTTCATAGTCAGGAAGCGGAGCACCACCAGGTTGAGGAAGGCCCCGATGACTGTCAGGCCCACCAGGATGTACATGAAGCTAAAAGCCACGTACAGGGGCTTCTTCTGGAGGGCCCGGTTCTTTTGAAGGGCCACAAAGTCCCCAAAGCCTATAGTTGTTAATGTGATGAAGCAGTAATAATAGGACTGGAAGAAGCTCCAATCCTCGTAATGGGAGAAGGCGGCGGCCCCGATGCACAGCGTGCCGATGCAGGAGAAGAATCCCACGGTCACCATGTTCTCCAT
The DNA here is from genome assembly GCF_004354835.1 of Perca flavescens. NCBI lineage: Eukaryota > Metazoa > Chordata > Actinopteri > Perciformes > Percidae > Perca > Perca flavescens. The sequence goes on from NC_041344.1 coordinate 27,852,443, forward strand.
GGAGACGTCGGTGATGCTCATGCCGCAGCACTTCTTGATGCGCTTCAGAAGGTACTTGACAAAAGTGTTCATCCTCTCACCGAGGCTTTGGAACATGACCAGAGTCAAAGGGATTCCCAGGACGGCATAAAACATGCAAAAGGCCTTCCCTGCGTCGGTGCCCGGCGCTGCATGCCCATAGCCTGAGAAGAGAGCAGACAGACAGCAGACATTAGTGATGCGGAAAGCTTTCACCAAATTGCGTGTGAAGCAGCAGTGGCGTCACATAGGCCTGCAACAATTATTAGATAATTTTCTAATCGCAATATTTTTTTTAAGTAATCGCCGTTTCTTTGTTCAACCGCAATTAATTGCTAACATTAGCCAAGGTGCTAAGTGGTATGACTGGTGATGGTTTTGTCAATTTTATGTTCATTTAAGAACAAAATACAATGTTTTATGATAATAAAGACACTTGGTTTACTTCATAGGCTGTGTACTTGAGTTATTACATTATCTGGGTCACATAACGGAAGACTAAAAATGCGGTCGATTCCGAGACTAGGCCTTAAACAAGACTGATGTTGAGTACTACAACACTGGTAACTAGTGGCTTAATCATGATAGAAGAAACAAGCAATTCATAGAAATTGCCCCATCAGTGTTCCTATAGAATTTATTCCAAATTCTTCAGGAGAAAGAAATATTTAGGGCGCTCCGCATACAGCTTGCAAAAGATGAATTTGGGTAAAAGCAAACATCATGTGCAAGATTTCAGTAAAACATGCTTGTGGCATCCCAAAAGTGTTAGTCAATTCTAAATACATCTCAGGAAAGATTTGTATTCTGAACCCAGCCATCTGTCTTCTTCCTTTCTTGCTCAAAATTTGCAAATTAATTGATATTGATTCTTATTCGTTAAATGTGTTCTCGCGCAGTGATGAGGACATAATGAATTACACTGACAGCTGCAAAGAAATCACAACTTTAATTTGATTTGTGCCACGCCGCGACTGTGCAGACAGATTACCACAAATCTCCTCCGTAGATTATCTTTCAACATTACGTTTTCCCCTCAAAGACATTACACTGACTGAAGTCTAGTTCTGTCTGGACGAGTCATTTTAAGGTTATGTGTGTGACACATGTCACTCACAACGGCCTCACCCTGCTGCAATCAGACTGGAGTGCATCAGGTTTCCATTCAACAGCTGCCAACTGCAGGGTCGGCACACTTGTTTTCCTATTAGATAAAAAAGCAATAAGGATAGTATATAATGTAGGGCATTGTGAGCACACTAGTGCATTATTCTTTAAGGATGCTTTCACACCCATAGTTCGCTGGACTCGATTCAGGGGTAAAGTTGCAACGTTGTTTCAGTTTTCATTTCGCTTGTTTATTGGACAGAATATCCGAAACCTGCCGACACTTCTGGTCTCCGAAATAATGGAGCAGCACCACAGTTACAACGTCTTGGGTTATCTGGTTCTGCTTTAGTGTTTGTAATATGTTAGGCGAAGGTGAACAATGACAGCAGCTGACTGACAGCAAGAGAAGGAGAGAGAGAGATGATGGTGTCACACAGACAACCAGCAGTGTATGGTCAGAACACCTTTTGCAGGCTAGTAAATGCTCTGTTTTTTGGTTCACTTCCTGTATTTGGGTCGGGTCGCGTTCTCACCCGACGTGAACCGAACTCTAGTTCACTTGGAGAACCCCCGTTTTCAAGCGGACCAAAATTGGTTTGGTTTGTTTGAGCCACACCAGAGTTCGGATGAGCTTACACACATCCCCAAACGAACCGGGACTATCCGACCAAACGCTCCAGGGTTTGTTTTAAACGGACCAAACGAGGTAGGTGTGATTGAAAGCAACCTAAGTCATATGCTTTGGAATTCATGAATCTAGTTGATTTAAAAAAAAACAGCACATTTAACGTACAAAGAGAAAATAATTCACTTCCTGGCAAAAAAAAAAAAAATATACTGGATAGAGGGTGGGGGGCTATGATTTAAGAGGGAAACTTTATTTAAAAACTGTATGACCGCAATACTATTAAAAGCATGTGGGTTTCTGTTTGTGGGGCCACTCTCTGGAATAGTTTGGAGGACGAAATTATATTGAGTAAAAATATCACACTGTTCAAATTGAACTATAAAAGAGTAATTCTGGAAAGGTACAGTAAAGAGGATGGAGGTTATAACTCATGAGTGGAGATGTTCAAATGATTGACTGGTAGTGTATTCTTTTGTATTAACTTGCTCCAGTTTTGTTCTGATCAATTTAGAACCTAATTGCGCTTGATAAATATGCTGGATGGACAGTAGCTTAAGCATAGTAGAAATTAACTTATGTAATTAAGGAAATTATAGAATAGTAACTTGATCCATTGATAGATCGGCAAATGTTTTTGGATTTTGCGAGATTTCTGTTATAGGGTTGTAGCCTATGGTTGCATATTGAGAAAACAATAGATTGGAAACACTTTGATAAGGGTGATTTTCAGAATGCGATTTGTGAAGAAAGCAGAGGAGGAGTAACCTGACTCCGCCAGATGGATTGCTTCGCATTTGCTCGGCATATCCATCTGGGAACTTTCCATTGGAGAAGTTTTGGGAAGGGGCGGAAATACTGGTTAGCTGATTGGATGAACCATCTGTTTATCACCTATGTTGGTGATAGACGGGCCAAATCAACCAATCAGATCCACGAAGCGTATGAAAATACAACCACAAGCCTGCCCCTGCTGCTGCAGGCAAAGCATAGCTCGTTAGCTCAGCAAGCAACGAGAATTTAGGAATAAAAGGCACCATTTCAGGTTCCCGGACCATATTCCAAAAGAAGGATCCAAGAGAAAAAAAGCATTAGCGAGCGGCTAACAGAATTAGGGCTACCGCTGTCTGAAAATACTGGTTAGCTGATTGGATAAACCATCGGTCTATCACCACCTAACCCACCTCAAAACCAACGCTGATTGGTCCGGTCGTTTGGCTAACGGCTCCAAATTTTCTCTATCTCAAGATGCCAGACTGATCTGCGAGTGGAAAACTGGAGCTCGCGAGATCAGGACGGTCTCACGAGGCTAGAGGAGGAGGGTGTTTAATTAAATTTTTTTTCATTTTGTCCTCCCCAGGGATAAAAATAATTCAACAGAGGCAGCAATATTTAGACCAGAAAGGGGGAAATCCCACGCATCCCACCCGGCAAATCTCACCCTGGATATTTTTGTAATTAAAGATGTAAAGGTATGGACATTTCAAAAAGGGTAGGACCCGTCACCCGAAAAGCATTTTTGCTTCCTTCTACTCCCTTTCGGACAAGAGTATTTATTTATTTGCTTATTCTTGCCTTTCCCGTTTTTCATAGTGAAACACTTTTGTGTTTTTTTGTTTATTCTTGTGTATGTTGTTTGAAATAAACTACTCAGTCATTACCATAGATTTAAAACTGGACAGATGAGCGCCTCAGTGTCCATGCGGTGATGGTTGATAGCAGGGCTGTAGTCAAGTCCACCTTTGTCGAGTCTAAGACCAGGACTAGTCAAGTCTGAGTCAAGGCCGAGTCCAAAGAGGTTCGAGTCCAACTCAAGACAGAGTCAAGATGAGAGACAGTCAAGAGAAGAATCCATCGTACAAAGTGCTCGCTGACATTGAGTCTGTGGCCAAAATGAAAAGGATTGATACCTGATGATTGAGGCCTATGCCACAGCCAGGTGTATACCAGGCGACCAATGTCAATGCCCGTTCTAGATGGATTTTAAATTAAATCAATACCTGTTTTCTGAAGAAGCACGCTTTATCAATGGTTTTGTTTTGAAAGAGGAAGATATTTTAGAAAAAAAACCATATAGTGCTGGACTCAGTCGGGACCAACAAGTATATTTGTATATATTACAAGTCCAAGTTCGAGACGGTAGAAAAACAAGTACTACAGCCCTGGTTAATAGCACTGCGATGCCCAAAGTCTGGATCTGTAAGTGAAAACACTAACACAGGAAGTCATAAAAGGAATACATTAAAAGGATAAAGAAGTGAACTCACACCTACAGTGATGTCATATCAGTTCCAGCTTTCATGTTTCAGCTCTAGTTCCAACATTTATTAGTGTCCTTACATTTCTAAAGGCAATATATACGGGTTGATTAACAGGGATTTACAGGGGCTCAGGGAGCTGATCGGCAGACCTACAGAGCGGATATTAATATTTTCATATCAAACAATGTCCACTTGGCTACTGTCTATCATGGATTGATAAAAGACGATAAGTTCATGAAGTTTTCAGTTTGCTTTTCTGGCTGGGAACTCTGATAAAACACTCTGTGACTTTTTTTATAGAATGTAAAGCATACAAAAAAATTATAGTTTAGGCCTTAATAACTAAAAAAGGAAAAATATGTCTTGGATTATAACTATTTTTTTTCCCGAGCCAGTCTCTTAAAGTATTACTTTGATGCCGTTGATGGGATGTGTGTGTTTTTTTTCTGCAGAAGTGCAGCGCTGTGTAATCTGTTTGTCCTGTTATAATGGCTTTATTATCTGCTGTTGTCTTGGGAACAGACATATTTGCTTTGGCACACAGAGCCCTGCCATGCACAGGTGCTTTTGTGCTCATGTGTGCACAGGTGAACAGCGCAGTGTGTAGTGCAGCAGAAAGAGAATCCCGCTCTGATGAATGATAAAGGCACAAGAAAAGGCCCAGTCACTCAAATATTACATAATAAGACACATTCGGATAATGGGAGGGTTGTGTTCTGGAAGTCCATGCAGGAGAAGACGTGTGACATTTCTTTTCGAACTATATTCTCCTGCCAGCTGCGGCAGACGAGATTTGTTTGCTAAAACACACCAGCCTTATCATCCAGAAGCAAAAAGTGTGTCGGCAACAGAGAAACGTTTCACAATGCACTAACCGAGATGCTGTAAATTTGCCCAAATGTAAATCTGATGTGGGACAGCTTACAAAAAATTTCCTCCTAAACAGATTTTTAGTTAAACAAAAATCCTCCTGGGCCTCTTTTAGTGCATCTTAATGTTTAAGAGGTTGGATTATAATAAACAATGCAACAATTGATTGCTTTAATGAAAAAACGAACACATTCTGTAAGAACAACTGCAACTCGAAAGCATTTATAGCATTGCTCCATAAGCCTGGCATTCTAAAGGGGAATAATACTAAAGCTGCTGGCCATCTGCTAAAAAGTAAACAGCAAAAAATAATAAACAACAAATGTCCAATTTTCCGTGTCCCTTAGTGTGCGTTTAAAAGAACAGCATATAAGGTCCGCTTAGTACAGCCGTTTCTCTCTCAGCACATTTCAATGTGAGCATTTTCTGTTTCACTGCACATCTGTTGAGTCACCCTTTAAATGTTTGAACAAACCAGAGTGGGAAGTGTGATAACATGTCTACACAAAGGTGCCTCATAAAAATGGCGTCATTGGGAGTAGGAAGAGGTGAAATCTGTAGCTCAACACACTTCTGTGAATTGTTGGGTCTTTGTAAATTAAAGTGTGGTCTAGACCTACTCTATCTGTAAAGTGACCTGAGATAACTTCTGTTATGATATGACACTATAAATAAAATGGAATTGAATTGGACTTCCATGTCACGATCTTTCTCTCCTACCACAGCCATGATAAAATAAGACTAAAAGTCTATTGTCATGCTAGCAGCCCTGTGAGGCTGAACTGAGACGTCAGCATGCTAATATGCTCACACTGACAGTGCTAACAGTTCTTCTCTTCTTAATCTTAGTTTAGTGCATCACCATGCTAACATTTGCTGCTCCAAACGAGAAGAAAGCTGAGGCTGATGGCGATGTCATCCGTTTTGCAGATCGTAAACCAAAGTATTGCACAAACTGAATATGGTGCCCGTGGAAAGAAAAGTCAGAGATCACCAATGGCAACACGAATGTGTGCACCACAAAGCAAGGCAATCAATCCCATAGTTATCAAGATATGTCATTCAAAACCACAAATGTCAACCTCATGGTAGTGCTAGTAGAAAAGTCAGAGGATCATAAAAGTAATTAGCATAAATTGTGTGGGAAGCATTTATGTCTGCGCAAAATGATATGCCAGTCCATCCGAGTGGTGTTGAGGTATTTCACTGGATGAGTGAACGCTTTGACTTGCTGGTGGCATTAGCTAAAAAGTCAGGGAATCACTTAAGTCATTAGGATTGTTCATCTCTGGCACTGACTGCTGAAAACGTCTTCTGGCAGGGTTGCGAGCACAAATACGTTTCTAACAAGAGTCCGCATAGGGAGGAGGTCGGTGTGGATGGATGGCTCAAACAAACACAGGACTTTAACCCAGGAGAGCACTGTTGTAGGGAAGCACCAACCGCAAATGGCCCAGCCGATACAGATACCGATGTGTAGACTTTTCATTTGGTCGATGCCGATGGTGGTTGTTTTCTTTTGCACCAGGTAAACAAATAAATCTCATTATAAGAAGAATATTGAACCATCTTCATCACACTAACTGCGAATGAACAGAAATTCTCCACCATTAGCGAGTGTACCTGAAGGCACCCACATGCTTCGTTGTTTCTTTCCATAACTCATTCACGGGGAAGGCAAAATGTTGCTACGCCGGTAGTCTATATCCACAACGTTCCACTTCCGGGATTGCTCTTGTTCTGCCGTAAATTCCACGGGATGTCACTCTTTTCGGATGTCCATTTTTGGGTTGTCTGTTACCTTCCGCTTTCTCTGTGTTGAAATTTTAAACTCTGGTGGATTTATGAGGACTATGGTTAACTGCTCCTCAGATCTCTGCAGGGTAAATCCAGACAGCTAGCTAGACTATCTGTCCAATCTGAGTTTTCTGTCGCACGACTAAAACAACTTTTGAACGTACACATGTTCCACCAAAACAAGTTCCTTCCCGAGGCTATTTAGCAGAGGCACCGCCCAAGACGATTGTGATTGGTTTAAAGAAATTCCAATAAACGAAAGCGGGTTTTTCTCCCATCCTGGAATGCTGTGTGGACTATCCAGACCCTCCTTCGCAGCGCTGTGGAGGAAGGTCTGGCAAAGCGAGACTACTACACCGGTGACTTTAGGACTGCAGGAAGATTTTCTCTTGTTTCTCCATCACCTCCGACTCCGGCTGTGGCCATGGTGTCTGGAATAGTCAAGCAACAGGCTACCGGCAAGCTAACATTACCTTGTTAGCTGCATGCTACCAGCTAGTAAGATACACTATCTGCGGGGATTTCACCTTCTCGAATGCTGTATCCTCCAGGTCATCTCTAAATTTTTTATTAGTTTTCAGGTAATCGTACACACGAACATTCTTTTTTGAAGCTGGGGAGGCTACTGTTGTATGAGTTAGACCGACTAACACAACATTAAGGAAGCGCAAAATACATTAACATCAGCTACTGCCATCGGAGCATGTCACCTTATTTGCCAATGGGCCAAGGACAGTAAATCGGGCGATTTCGATGTCAAGCGGATGCATTGGTGCATCCCTACGCTGTTGGTGTCCCGCGTGACACCAAAAGTCAACATTGACTTATTTTAAGTTACGTAAGTTAAGTACGTTACCTACATGACATGAATTTGTGACGTGAAAAGTACGTAATGTGCCTAATTTACGCTTATTGTAAAGTAAGTAGTAGTAGTAGTTAAAAGTTGTTTTAATTAATTTAATTTACCACGTTAACCACGTGTTTGAAACTGCGAACGGTTCACAACGTGCACCTGTCGCTGGTAAGAGGTGAAGTGTTGAAACAAACATAACAAAATCTCTTTCCCTTGAAAATGTAATTGAGAATGCAGTTTAGTTGCATGGGAACGTAATTTTTTAGGAGACAGGGTTGCTCATTCAGGCTTATGAGCCTTCTCATTCATTACGATCTGCAAATGTGCATGTATTTTGCCATGATATTTGTACCAGACGGTGTATTAATAGAACACATTGTTGTGTGCACCGGCAGGGTACTAATAGTATTCATTATTGCATTCTAATTGCACCAGGGTACAAATAGCATACTGCTAATTGTACCAGGGGTGCAAATAGCATATACTGCTAATTGTACCAGGGGTGCAAATAGCCTCACCCTTCTTAATTTCCACTGTCTTAAGTTGAATGATGTGTGATATATGTGCCTCTTTGTTTTTCACCCCATATGTGTGTATGAGGACTCTACTGCAAACAAAATCTACTTCTGGGTACAAATAAAGTAACTTGAACTTGATGACTGGCGACTGCTCCTACTGTCACAGCGAGGCATGAAATCTCAACCCAAGTCTTCTCCCTCGGAGTTACTAAGCTTGCTTAAGTCAGCAAAGTCCCTTTCTGTCTTTGAACATTGACCTCTCTCTTCTGAGATTACTTACACATCTAATGCACACTCCCTTTCTTTCTCTCTCGATCTTTATCTAGCGCTTTTAAAAAACAAAAAGCTTTGGACAAAAGCTTCTGATTTGATTTGAGAACCATAAATATGTGTAGCACAAAATGACAATCCATCTAGTAGTCAAGGCATGTGAATGTCTGTAGGATGACTGAAAAAAATAAACTCTTAAAGGAACTATGATTATGACCAAGATAATTGGTGTTGAAAACCAAAGAGCCAAACTTTAGACAGATCCAACTGTACATCAATATGTATATGACTACACCAGACCTACTTTTTTTCAAAAAGATGCAGCGGTCATTTTTTTTGTTGAGCTATCACAAAATTCAATCTATAATTGAATAAATGTATCTCAACCTCTGTGGCTCTCCACAGTCATCTCCAAAGTGCCTCTAATGTTTGACACATTTATGAATATGCCAAGGCAGCTCTCATCATAAACTGCATGACTCAACCTTTGTTTGGCTCCAATCCACTTTACTATGACTTATTTTGAATGTCTGCCCACACCCACAATGTGAGCTACATAGGTCTCTGTGAGTGAGTGTGAGTCACTGTTGCTTAAACTCTAAATTGACACAGCTGGCAGCCTATCCAATTATTATATCATTCTATTATTATAATATCAGAAATATTTATTTTTTCCTGTACTAGAAAAAGGAACAGCTCACACAGTCATGTAATGGCTTAATGAATTAAGCAACAGCCTACACCTCGAGTTCAGACGCTGAGATCCAGCAGCCTCTCATCTGCTACCTAGTGATTAAACATTAATCCTTAAAGCAACTGACATCCAGAAAGTATTTCTCTGCAACATTAAATATTCATGATTAAGTAAGAGTAAATCAAAGTTAAAACATCCTTGGTTGCATGGGCGTAATTTGAAGGGGGGATCAAAACTTGCCAGTGCAACCCACCCCAAAAAGATATTATAATTTCCTTTACATAAATAAAGACATTTGCACTGTATATTGATGCAGAAAGGCACAAATTGCCCCTTTAAATGTTGTAGCCCCTTTACATGGTGCTTGATTGGATTGGTGAAGAAAAATATGTGACGTTGCCTTTTTCCAACAAGCACAGACAAGAACTCAAATACAGAAATCTCTAATGTTAAATAACTAGGGATGCACCGAATCCAGATTTTTGGGGTTCGGCCGAATACCGAATCCACTGGTTAAGATTCTGCCGAATCCAAAACAGAATACCGAATCCTACTCCCATCCTCAGTCCATTAACACCGTAAACAGCTGAAATTGCTGCATTTTGGCTGCTGTCTGTAGATTCCTTCGTGCACAACTGGTATTCTTTCAGATGTTTCATACCAAATGTTTTAACAGCAGCCATGTTGTGTATTGTTTAGGGTCATCGCCACCACAAGACAAATCGGCATTGCAAATTGAACATGTAGCTGGACTTGAATTGCCTTCTTTTGACTGAAAGTACTGCCAAACAACACTTTTTTTCTGCTCTGAAGTACAGCAGCCGACAGATGCACGTCACTGAGATATGGGACACACAGAATGCACAAGGCAAGAGATGCCATCGCCAGGTATGGTAATGAAAATAGAAAAGAAGGAACTGGGATTGCAGAGGGAGAATCAGTCGAAACAACCACAGAGAGCAGTATGTAGTATACATAAAGTTAGACCAAATGTACATCAGTGGCAACATGGCTAAGACTGATCGACTGATGATCACATCAATCACTGAGATTCAATATCTTCTCTTCTTAGCCACACTAGTGGCATCTAGGTAGAGCCCCGTCCCCACAAAATTACGCTCCCAAACAAATAAACTGCATTCTCAATTACGTTTCGAGTTAAAAGTAATTTGTCATGGATTACGTTTGTTTGCCGACGTATCACAAATGTGTTCCATTTTCACTTTCTCACAGCCTACTGCATTGAACAGTCCACCTACGTAAACACCTTCCCGTAATCAACGGCGGCGTCATTAAGTCGACCAGCGCGCTAGTGCAAGCGTAGGGTTCGGTTCGGTAGATAAAAATTCTAAGGTTCCACAGAAACTGAACCCCGTCAAAAAGCCCAATATTTGGCCAAATCTGAAGCCGAGTCCTGGATTCGGTGCATCCCTAAAAATAAGCAAAACTGTTCTAATTTTGTCAGACAATAATGTCTTAATGTAGGAGCCCAATACTACTAATAAAAAGCAGATTGAGAATATTTGCATGCCTTTAAAAGTCAAATGTGAACACGTTTTTGTAAAGTTGCACTCATATTTATTTATTTTTTGTCCAATGGGATTTCTTTCACTGCGGGGCATCGGAAAAGCTATCGGACTGACATATCTTTAGCTTATAAAATGGCAAATGTTTAAGCTAACAGTTGCTTGTCTAGCAGACACACATTCATTTTGAGTCGTGTTTTTGTCCACCTGATTAATCCATCCATCCATCCATCCATCTTCGTCCGCTTATCCGGTGTCGGGTCGCGGGGGGGAGCAGCTCCAGCTGATTAATGTTATTCTATAATATATTCTCACACCTTTGAGCTCTGTTCTTGTCTCCCTCGACCCCTGAGCTCCATAGCAGCTAAATGCTATCAGCTAGTTGCTAACTTTGTCTGTCAGTATTTGGCAGGTGACGTAGCCTACAGTGCATTTGTCAGAGCTTTTTCAGAGAGAACAGCTGCCTGCCATGGCTGGAAACCATGGTTAATGAACCAAAACCGTAAAGTCGTGGACGCAAAACCAAAACAATGAGCTGAGAGGAACTGCAGAGTAAAGGATTATTCTTTGTAGGTTCGTCACAGCCAGTGAGCACTTTCAAGTTACACATTTGATCCATTGTTAATTTGATTAGTGCAGCTTTAATGTTTTGGTCTTCTTTTATTTCCTTATTACCAAAGGCAGGCATGAAGGTAGGAAATTGGTTTAAATTGTATGCTATTTGTATTCTTCAGAAAACTGCAAATGTCACTTTCCTTTAATGTACCACAACTGCACTTACATTTAAATGAACCCTTTTGAAATAAAAATTGCTGCATTTTGCCCTGAAATACCTTTTTTCTTTTTTTTCTTTTTATTGGAAAAAGGGCATAAACTATTTATGTGGAATATAATATGCACACTAAATCAAAGTAGAGACATAGTTACTTAACATTTGATCCTCTGAACATATCATTTTGTCAAAAAATAAAGTAGAGGACACCTCCCTATGGTTTTCATTTAGTTTTACACATTGCTGGTTACATAATCTATATCATCCATTATTCATAACAGTATCAAGGTAGTCCCTCATTAGTACCCACACACAGCCCGGCTAGTTACTCTACAAGTGTCGAGCAGTTGCTTAAACCAACGCCTTTTGCTTGTTTGATCCGCGGGTTAATTTGCCTCGTATTACTTCAGGTGGCATTAGTTGCTCATAAGCCATGGCATTTTAATGAAGGTCAAGAAGAGCAAGGGAGCACAGAGGTGAGAACACCTTGTTCAGCTTTCTGCCCGATTCTTCACTACGGCACCAACAAGAGCTTAATGTGTCTGGGAAGTGGGAACACCATGGTTACCTAGTACAGGCAGGGAACCTTTCGCTATCAGTGCTCTTTGAAACACTAAGACTGCCTACAATTCCACTCTGTTATGGCACCATAATGGTTATGCTCTTTCCGCTGCTAGTTGTCTTAGCTCTATTGTTAAGGAAAAAATGTCAACCATAAAATTCTACACAGATGAAGAGGCAACTCTACCGATATCAGAGATGCCTGTCAGCGGATTCAAAAGATCACATTTACATTTGAAGTGTTTTGTCCGATGCTCTTATCCAGAGACGTGCAACGAGTGTATGACAGAGGAAATACATATTAAAAAAAGGCCGATTCACTAACAGTTTGGTAACAATTTACTCAAAGGTCTCTACATAAGAGTGACATGATACTGTCATGAACACATTACAGTCATGACACAGTCGTGACACATGAACCCTAACCCTAACCCTAACCATAGCAAACTTTTATGACTTGTTTATAATGTTTATGACACGTTCATGACAGAGTCATGTCACTCTTATGTAGATACCTTCGAGTCAAGTGTAACCCATAGTTTCATAAATGATCGTTTGTTTTGCTGCTCTCAATGATCAACTTATTTAACACAAACCTGATACAAACAGTTTTTTTTACCCATTGGGGGGTGGTATGATAACCTGACGAGCCACATGGTTTGTTACACAGAACCATCTGAGAAGCCGTCATTGGAAACGGTTTGGAAAAGGGCAGGCATTTTAAAAAAAATACCTGGCTGGATGAGCCATCTGTCTATCACGTACAAGAATCCAACTACTGTGCAAGGTAAATGCTTGGTTATCCTCATGCGCGACACCGTGGCCCGGGCCTCCGTAGGTGGCCCCCGTGCTACGAGCACGCACAGAGACGTTTATGCTCAATTAGGGCTGGGCGATATGGAGAAAATCAAATATCACGATATTTTTGACCAAATATCTCGATTTTGATACAGAGACGATATTGTAGTGTTGACTATTGGTGCTTTCACAAAATGAGATTTTTGATGAATAATCATCAGTAATGTGGATATAATGACTAAGTGGTTAAAGGCAAATAATAGAACAGCTACAACAGTCTGGTAAGTTCAGAAAATGACATCACTTTACTGAAATGCAGCCTTTAAAACCAGGAAAAGACACACTTATGCCATATTACGATATCCAAAATCTAAGACGATATCTAGTCTCATATCACGATAGCGATATAATATCGATATATTGCCCAGCTCTATGCTCAACGCATTATTCGTTGCAGCATTCTCCGAAACACCAGAGGGCGTACAAACAAGTAAGCAAGAACTGGTAGAGAAGAAGAGAGCGGGAGTAAAGGAAAGCAGGCTGCCTGGCAACACTAGTAAACACATCCATGATGAGCACCAACGTACCGCTAAACATTACAATTATTTACTGTAATCATTGACATGACTGTCCTTTGTCACCAAATCCAAACGATGGTCTGCCTGTAACACTGTTAAGAACACTCTTTCCATTAAGCAGTTTTTTTTTAGCTTTGACAAATCGAGCTCTCGTGTTTTTCCATACTCTCCAGCAAAATGTTTCTTCTTTTCCCAGTGTGGTGTCTCTCTCTGACCACATATTTAAGGCTGTTTGAATCCCTGTGGTCTGCACATGAAGAATCAAACAGACATTTGTAGAGGCGAGGCTGCTCGGCCAGTCGTCCCAGCTGATCACTTTGAAATGAAAAGTGCAGTGGGTGCGTATAGTTACAAAAATTCAGAGGTGCACGACCACACGCCGCGACAACTTGCGGGCGCCTTCGCGCTTGGAAACGACAGCCGTTGTGACGTCATTTTATGCCGTGCTTGACCGGAGCTCCGACTGCGTAGTCCCACTCACTGAACTTCCTAACTACTGAACTGAGAACGGTCATACGTGAAGGATAAGCTAGTAAGCTGAGAATTTAGTCAGATAAAGATACCGCTTGCAAACGAACAACTTGAATCAGTCACTCAGTGAGACTCCCTGCACGTTCGCTCGCGATTCGCAACTGACTGAGAGCTCAACTGGACTAAGGAATGAACGGATCGTTGCAGGAAGTGATTCAGTTCAGTTTTTTTACCCAAAACATGCGTTTTTTCAAATTAATCATTCGCGAAGACACAACACGACTGAGCAGGTAGTGTGTACAGTGGATTTATTAGAGCTTCTCCACTAAAAAGAGTTGCCTGCTGCAGTTGGAAACAGTGTAGCCTCAAATCTGTAGTCCCTCAGTTGTCTGTTTGCTCTGGAGAGCTCAATTTGGAGAGACAAGGTAGACAGTACACAAAAGGGAGTCTGAGCTAGAAGCTGAGCAGCCTGGACAGAGAAGCTGGTAATCCTGAGTATAGCCTGTGGAAGATGGGTGCTATAGCTCCTCAGACAATTTGAGATTCCTTAAACCTTTAAGTACAGCCAATGCATGCTAGGTATGCTATCCATCTCGTGAGTCAGTGCTGTTGTAATTCTCTCATTGACACTTGCATAGGGGATGCAGATCCATTTATTCCATGAATGGGTATACTCTCTTATACTCTTCTTTTGGGAGACAGGCTCTTTTCATGAGTGTGCTCCCTGATTAATCCAAGCAGCAGTGTGGGATTCAGCGGGAAGCACCACAAACAAACCCCTATGGCTCTGAAGTACAGCAGCCAACAGACACACGTCACTGAGATATGGGATACACAGAATGCACAAGGCAAGAGATGCCATCGCCAGGTATGGTAATGAAAGTAGAAAAGAAGGAACTGAGATTGCAGAGGGAGAATCAGTCAAAACAGCCACAGAGAGTAGTATGTAGTATACAGAAATAACAGAAAGTTGGACCGAACGTACATCAGTGGCAGCACGGCTAAGACTGATAGACTGATGATCACATCAATCATTGAGATTCAATATCTTCTCTTCTAGGTAGAGCGAAAAGTAATTTTTCCCGGATTATGTTTGTTTTTCGACGTATCACAAATGTGTTTCTAATCAAAGACCGCATTCAAAATTCAGCGTTCAGAGTCCGCATAGGGGGGAGTTGGTCGTGGGTGGATAGATGGGATTCAAACCCAGGAGACCATGGGTTTGTGTCCCATGTGAAACCAAAAGTCAACATTTGACGTATTCTGAGTAAAGTTTACGTATGAGACGTAAGTGCGTAACTTAACCTAGGTCACGTACGTTAACGTACTTAACTTACACACGTGCATAACATTATGTAACAAACATTCTTATTTTAACCCAAACCATCGTCTTTTCCTGAACTTAACCAAGTAGTTTTGTTGCCTGAACTTAACCAAGTAGTTCCTTTTCAATTCACAATGCTAACCACCTGTTTAAAACTGTGACCGTTTCGTGTATATATATATATATATATATATATATATATATATATATATATATATATATATATATATATATATATTTAATAGTATATATACATTTAAAAAAATGTTTCCTTCAAAATGTTTTTGAGAATGCAGTTTGGTTGTATGGGAACCAGTTAGGAGCAGTTAGATCAGCCTCAATACTTTATATGCTAATATTTCCCTTATTTATATTACTTTATATGCTAATATTTCTAACTTCCTTTGAGTAAAACTATGAGAAGCAGGACTTACTATACTATGCTACTACACTGCAGACACCCGAAACACACAGCATAGACAACTGCAAAGCTTTTAGTTCATGTTCTTTAGGTTGGCTGTTTTATATTTATCCATATTACAGTATATCTATATGTATGATAAAGTGACAATAGAAACAGCACATTTGCCATGTCTGGAAATACATATTCTGTTATAGAGAAATGTTGATAGGGTTTGTTGAATGTGTTGTTTAAAATGCCAATGCTATTTGATTCCATTGCTTCAGTATACAACTATATTTGTATGCTCAACATCTAGGCAGTGGATGACATTTCATACATCATATACAATAACCCTTTAAGCCAATAGCATCTGGTCCAGGTCAGCCTGAACTTGTCTGACGGAACAATATGATTATGACTGCTCAGATTGATTACCAGCAGAACAACACAGACTCGGGCTACTTTCTCACTGTAGCCTGAACTGCTGCTAATACTTCATTGTTCCATAGAGTAACAATAACAAAAACGATGTCCAAGATCTTTGCCGAGAAGAACACATTTCCGTTATCATATGCAGCTTCAAGTTTTGCTGAATAATTTATCATTCCTTCCTTTGTTGTGTTTTGTTATTCTCACTGTTAATGAGTCAGCCAAACTTTTGCAGAGGCCACAAACTTGACAACTGTCTTGTGTGTTTTGTAATATTACTTGCAGTAATGGACCCATGCTACAGGATCAGGAGAGAATAGTTCAGGATCATCAGACAAAAGGGATATTTCCCATCTGTGTGTGAATGACATGACCTAGTTTGGGTTTCAAATTTTAAAAACGTTCTTTAGCAAAATGATCGATATGAGTGCTGGCTTCCTAGCCTCCTCTGTAACCGCTAACTCCAAATACTAAATCACTTTCCTCAGTTGTTCAAATTCTGCCATGTTCAACTATCCGCGCTTGATTCACCTAAAGTGGGAATACAACAATGCATATACAGGCTATGTGAACCAATTGTTACCCAAATGCCAACAACAATGTTGATTTGCTGAGAAGCAGAAGTAACCCCTCCAAAACAGGAAGTTACACAATAGTAGCCCACATGCTAATCAGCATAATCCAAACACACAAGTCTAACATCGAAGCTAAACAGTAGGCCACACTCACACCAACTTACCACGATTTTACAGCTACAAAACACTACACGTCTAATTAACACGCAATGCCACGATAGCTCCCAATTGTTACAAGGCTAAGCTTGGTGACAAAGGTGATAAGATGTGACAGAGCATCTTAGGTATATAATTACCATATATCATATCACCCCATTGCCACCCCAACTCAGAAACATCGATTCATTCCCCCATTTGAAATTGCAACTCAAAGCACATCTGTTTAAAACTGCCTATTCCACTTGATGTCAATTGCTCTGCCTCTTTCTGTTGTTTCTATTGTTTTATTTTTTACTTTTATTTATACTTTTTGCTGCTTTTAATGTCTTACGTATCGCTGTACGGTGTCCTTGAGTGCCGAGAAAGGCGCCTTTAAATAAAATGTATTATTATTATTATTATTATTATTATATAGGAATGTGGTGCTGCCTACTTAGATTCACTCCTACAATTCTTTATTTATCTTTCTAACATTTTCACCTGCATTCAGTCTAACCCACAAATGTTCACAAAGGGGATTTAGAGGCCTTCCTGTCACCTGAAAACTAGAGATGTTCCGATACCGATACTCCGATACTGCCTAAAACGCTGGTATCGGTATCAGGAAGTACTGGAGTGTATACACCGATCCGATAACACGTAATAAAGCCCTAAAGAAACTGTATCTTAAAGTAGTTTATTTATGTTCTTTTTCCGTTATAACTGACTGTCAAACTGGAGAATAAAAGAAAGTTCTGTGGCATTCATTGTTTGTGTTTGTTCATGTTTCACAAAGAGTTTAACCTGAGCCAGACTGACAACAAAGATAGAAATCATATCACATCCATACAGGGATAGCAGTATACAGTTGTTAAAACATAATAAAATATATGACACACTGGTATCGGATCGGTACTCGGTATTGGTCGATACGCAAGTTCAGGTATCGGAATCGGTATCGGGAAGCAAAAAATGGTATCGGGCCATCTATACTGAAAACTATTAATCAACAATGAGTCACCCCACACCAGATAGTCATCGTTAGACTGGGTAAACCCAGACCGATCTGCCGGCGATTTGATTTTGCCCTGCAGCTCAGGCTGGAAACCTGTACGTTTATTTATCCTGCTTCCGTTACAAATTTGCGGGAACCAATCACAAACTGGCGCTATTAGCGCTATTTAAAGGTCCAATATGTAATATTTGTACTGTAATAAATCCAAAAATGACACCAATGCCTCATCAGATATTAAGGAAACATGTTAAACTGAAATACTATCTTTTCTGACAACAATGCTAATGTCAGTATTTTTTCTTTTTGAAATTTACATTCCGTGACGGAATTTATGTTTTGATCTGTGTGTTGTTATCAACGGCCCAGTTTGGCAGGCAGGCCGGGTTGCCAGATATACCTGTAAAAACGTAAACCCAGCACGCTACATGAAAGCAGCAAACAAACGAACAGGATCAACGGAGATAGATTCTACATGACATTAAAAAAGAAAACAGCATGTTTCTAACAGTTGCGTGACCAGAGACGTAACAACCCCCTGGTAAATATTGGAGATGTATTTGAAAGATGGAGACAGCTTATATCCCAAAAGGACGCAGAGTTGGCTCATTTTCTCCTGAACAGGTAAGCATTAGCTTCAGGCTAATTTATCACAGCTACTAGGGATGGGCATTTTTTGTCATTTCAACATTTGTGTACTCACATTGAATTATATAGCTAGAGTACCCGAGTTGGTTACTCGCAAAAACAATTGAGACATAGCCAGTAAAGTGATCCCGACTGTTCCTGGCTTACGCCGGCATGCTAACCCTGCTAACTGTTAACGTTACCGGGAGGACCAGGCAAGCAGCCCATGGCGGTTTACAGCGTGTAGCCTCTTCAGCGGCTGGAGCCGACAACGGTGAGTTATTTTAAGCCACGAGAAGAGGGCTGTAAATCGGAAAGAGAGGACTGTGAGTTTGCAGTGTGTTTAGCAATTGTTGCCGTAATTCTAAGCCAATGAAGTGTGTTCTGTTGGCAAGGTAGTGGTATTTTTAGCGTTTCGTATTGTAATTCTAAGCCGAGGAAGTGTGCCTTACTGGCGTGTGGAGAGGACAGTGAGGTTGTTGTGTTTTTAGCGGTTCATACTGTAATTTTAAGCCGAAAAAGTGTGTCTGTCAGTTGGTTACAGAGCTCTGCGTGAGCACTGGCTTTTATGACTGTCAATATAGCCGGCATCTACCGTTAGCTACTCCGCTGTGCTGTGGAGTAATGTCTGGCTATGTGAGAAAAGCGTCTAGCAACATTGTTGTGAATGCTGCGGTCTCAGCCTGGCAACCTCCGTGAACTTCGAGTCTGGGCAGGAGGGGGCGGGGGAGACAACTCTCCAGTATTGTAAATTGGTAGTGCAGTAACTATTTTAACCGCTAGCTGCCAGTATTACATACAATATTACATATTGCAGTTTTAACACGATGACGATAAAGCTCAACCAAGCAACTTTTTGTTTACATTCAACATGCCAGTCACCGAAGCGCAGCACTCCATGGCAGCGGCCCGTTGATGCCGCTATCGCTGCTACGTCACCTGGATCGTTGGTCCGATTGGTTGAAGGACTATCCAATTGCGTTACATAGTCATTTGAACTATGCCTGTTGATCATGCCTCTTGTGTAGTAGAAAATACAGAGCATACTCCCCAGACTAATGTTCAATCTTAAAAGATTGAGCTTGGTCTGGTGATAGCCAGACTAAGTCATTGTAGCACCGCTCTTCAATCTTGTGTTTTTCACTTCAGCTCCCAGCACAAAGCTGTCTGAGAGCAATTTCAGTGATAAAACACCACAGGGGAGATGAGCATTAACAAAGGTGACTCATGCTTCAGCAACCTTCAAGGCAAATCATAATTCCAGATTTCATTTGAAAGGATGTTTCGCTAATTTTCTCCATTTTAAATGCATGCTGTGAGCTGTCTTTGAAGTCTCCCTGCTGAAGGCTGTTTGTGATGTCCTCTGTCCATGCCAGTGATCTCAGACTGGGAGCGAGCTACTACAGTGATAGACACGACACGAGGACTTTACTACGAGATGTTGAGCTGTCAGCAGCACGCTGCAGCCATCATGCGAGTTTTCACAGCGGGAGACCAAACGCAAGGATTGGTTTGGGAGATTACCCACGTCTAATATGCACGAATTGTTTTAATGGGTGAAATAATGAGTGAAACCTGTATTATCCCTCAGGGAGCTGAACCCACACAAGGCACACAGTATGGGTTCTTTTTAGATTGACGTTTGGTTTTGTTGCGGTTCTTTTATGCGCTACATTATTCCTCATGATAGTAAGGCCACATTGGTGATAATCACAGATTGGCCTGGTTGGAAAAATGAAATGTGCTGTGAGCAGTTTTGATGTCCACTTACAGAATTACTGAGTGTTCAAAGTTTCAAAGAGTTACTTTTTGCTGCCGTTTCTCAGTGCCAACTTGCAAAGTTGTCAAATGGCAGCTTGGAAGCTAAGCAATGTATTGCTGTGGATGGGCGCAGCAGGTAAAACTTATTTTAGCCACCCAAAGAAAGGACCACCTAAAATATCATATCAGTTTAAGTGTACGCTATATTTAGAATTTTTTCACAGCTTTACCTTGCCGTCAGACAGCCCTTTCCAACGAGGAACTTAAGCTGTTATATCGCTCTTTTCAATACCACCACACTCCTTTGAGAACAACAGACATTTTACCTCGCTGAACACAGGAGTTGCTAGTCCACCACTATCTAGATCGGTTAGTTAGTTTGTTAGTTCCTAACCCTTCTAAAACACCAAAGTCACAGACAAAAAAAAGTACAAAAATTAACTGATCAAGGCAGCGGTAGACCAGCAACTCCCTGAGAGGTAAAATTACTGCTTTTGTCAAAGCAGTTTAATGGCTTTGAAGAAAAGGCTGTATGACAAGAAGGTAAAGCGGTGAAAATATTCTACATATAGAGTACTATTAAACAGATAACCTCCGTCCACAGCAGGACATTGCTTAGCTTCTATGTCTGTACTCCCGCCTGCTTCTCCAAACTGGGGGCATGCTGACGTCATCTACTGTAGGAAATACGCTGATTATGGAGAAGAACCTCATACAACCCCACTTTGAAAAGATCCAAACTATCCCCGTAAGCTGTAGTGTGTTCAGTTTACCGACCAAGGTCCTTAGTTATTACCAACATTTTGTCTAACCTTTGTTGCATCTATGTTGCTGTATTCGCAGATCTCAGTCATTACTTTAAGTACAATTTTCATAACCATAACCATCAATCATAACCAATACAAACGATGGTCAAAACTATGAAAATAAGACCCAAGTTATACTAAATTGGAATTATCCGTTAATTTATACTTCAGTTGACCTGAGTTGATAATATGCCACACTGACCATTTGGTTTCTGTGCTTCATGTAGTCAACTCCATCCACCACCCTATTGAATCCTTTCCGTTTTTAGCTAAACATATTATCTTCTTTAAAGGCATTTAGCTGCCAGAAGACAAAATATGCCGATGGACTGTCAATAATGTAAAGGCCAGTAATTAGTGCTGTGCAGTGGAGGCTTACTTGTTCTTGCTGACAATTTCGGGCCAGAGCCGTATGGATTTCAGCTTCATTATTGAATAGCAAGGTTCCACAGCTTGTTACCACACAGGTTGGACCTCATTTAACGGCTTGAAACTCAATTTGCGGTTATTCCTCTGTCACCGAAACACTTCTGCTGCTTCTGAAAACTAGTGTACCTGTAACTCACTTAGGCATTTATCAGATGGCAATGGTCAGAATATTTTAAAACTAAGGCTTTGCGTAAAATGTAAGAGTAGAAATGTGTATGATTTCTTAATAAGTGTTAATTATGCAGGAAGGACGATACCTTTAAAGATGCAGTAGGTAAGACTTTTGAAAATAAGGGCAAATGGGCTTTAGCGGAAAGGGGGGAGGGACTGAGAAGTTGTCGATGTTCAAATTTTTCAAAAGTTGTTCAAAAGTCCTGGATCTTCACAATCCTACCTACAGCACCTTTAAATTCATTATCATTATAAAAAAAACAATGAAATGTGCAGTATTTGCTAAACTTTAGTTGCCCATGTACACATTCAGCAGATATGGAGCAACATCAGCAGTCATGTGGAGTCATGTTTCTGACTGCTGATGAATCCCAATCCAGGGTTCAAGTGAAAGAAAATTGTACTTGCCCGAAAAAACGTTACAAAAAAACTTCAATAGCATTGGAAAAGAAAACGTCCAAAAGTACCAACAACGTAAAAAAAAAACATTGAAAAAAAATGTCAATCCTCGAAAAACGTAATGTAGAAAAAAGTGTCAAGCACCAACTCAATTCTTGATTGGCCAAAGGCACATTCAAATTAAATCATTCAACAAGCATTTTTTGACGCGGGCGTTTGACTTGCCCCGAGCCATTGGGCAACCCTTATTGTTGAAACCTACATTCCAATATTCACTCCACCTTTTTCTCCGGATTTCTGGAGAGAATTAGGTGTCTCTAATGCTCCACCAGCTAGTTTCTAAATGTGTCTGTGTGCTGTTTCGTGCTGGGAGTGTAGCGTACAGTGGAATTTCAGAGCTTTTTAGTTGATTTTAATGAGCTGAAAGATCCTAAAAGTGCTCTGTAGAGCTGAGGGAATCTACAGTCAGGTGATAATTCTCTGCCGGTTTATCACTATGAATGACCCGTTTCACATACAAGTAGTCCCGCGTTCCATTGTTAATGTAAAGATATTGATCATAGTTGCTTTAAAACTAAATGGCCAGTGTTCCCTAAGATATTGTGCTGCAAAGTTATGGAATGCCAAGAGCTTGTAACCATTGCAAAACATTTTTTTACAAGAAATCATCATTGCATTGTTTATTATCTGGTCATTACATTCTGTGTTGCTTCATCCTCCTGTCTTTCATTTGTCTTTATGTATACAGTCAGTGTCTGCATTCTAGCCCTACAACGAAACTACATTCTCAATTACGTTTCGAGGGAAACGTATTTTCCAAGGACCGGCACACATTGTCATGTGGGTAACGATGTAGATTGAAACAAAACTAATCGGTTAGGTTTCAGGCAATAATACCACTTGGTTAGGTTTAGAAAAAGGTGATGGTTTGGGTTGAAATAAGTACATTTGTTATGTAATTTAATTTACGAACGTACGTAACTTAAGTGACGTAAATAAGTCAATGTTGACTTTTGGTTTCACACAGCACACAAAGAGCAGTCTCCTGGGTGAAGGTCTGTTGTTTGTTTGACCCATTCATCCACGCCGACCTCCTTAATACACAGACTTTGGAGGATTTTGATTAGAAACTTATTTGTTAAAATCAAACTAATCCGGGACACAATACGGACCTCAAAACGTAATTGAGAATGCAGTTTAGTAATTTTGAGGGGACAGAGCTGCTGCATTGCTCTGTTCATTTTGTGTCTCGTTTTATGTTTTCTTTTCTTGTGTTCATATTCCCCTGTCCACTGTACAGGCCTATGGCTTCTTGACCACACCGGTTTACATCTGTTAAGTGTTTTTATGCTGGTTGAGCGCAAAAATAATTAAAAATGAAATGCATTCAGTAATATTGCTCTACCCATTTTCTCCAGCTCTTGTTGATAGAGACACAAACCCCACAAAATGTGCTATAGGCAAAATTAATTGCAGCGTTATATTCTACCAGATAAACTAGAGAACCAGGGAATACCTGGAGCACAATGGCAGCATCATCTCTGCTCAGTCTTGATAATTGGCATTAACTTCAAAGCAGAATCTCCGTGCACTTCCTATAAAATGCCAATTAAACCTCTGTGGAGAGCATTACAGTGAAACGCATTGTGCCGCAGCTGTAGCCCACTGTGGTCATCCCAATCCTCCCTATGTGCAATCATTAGAATTTCTTCAGACATTTAAAGTCACGGCGCAGTCACATCCTGCAGCCAGCTCCTGGCAGGACTCTAAGCTGTCCCAGGTGTCAGTCTAAATCCCCTGTTAGGCCTCACCTAATGAAGCTCATTGCCCAGCATCGGGAAATACGGCCATCGAGTGCTGCTAAGCAACAGGCACTCGTGCTGTTCTTGCTAAAATCACGTCCCCAGAGAAACTGACACCGCTTGGCCTGGTGCACCCTGCTGCCTCTCTGCCAACAGACTTGTACCAGGGATGTGTTTTTTCCGTAATCAGAAGGTCATCTCAAACTGACTTCTCAGTTGTTTTTTTTTGCAAGACTAAGACATGCGATGTTAGTCCCAGCAGGTCTGTGATTATGTTGACCCACAGCAGCCAAGAAGCCTTCACTAATGGCCAGCTAGTCGCCTCTAGGCTACATGCTACAGTGTGTTTGGCCAGTTTTAGTCTTATTGACTACGTTTACTTCTCTTTTTTGCCCTTATTTCGAAAAACGTAGCTTGGCTTTCGTGTTTCCCATGTCTTGTTCAGTAGACTTCACATCTTTTTTTCATGCCAATTCACTCCGCAGCAGATCAGCATGTATAACACACGCGCAATGACTTGAAACTAATTGAGCTTTGTGTTTACATAAATCATCATATATATCACGATTACTTTGCACGAACTGAACACCTGCGTGCATAATGTTGCAGCAATCACGCAACTGAGCAGTCCCAAAAAGCACATGTTGCATATCGTGTTTCATGATAATCACTAAGCTCTGCAAATTATATTCCTTTCATTTATCATGAATTAATGATCATACAATTAGGAACAAAAACTAGTCAACACTCAGAGCAATGCCATGCAAACTGAAGGGGATGCTGTGACGATTACAGACCTCACCCCGCTGGCTTATTTGCTCTTTTTTTTTTCAACCTACTGTATGTAATTCTACTGTCACTGTGCTATCACGCTGTATTTGTGTTCCACCCTGCGGGCGTACCGCATTTAGTATCAGAGACACTCCTTGTGTATCAAAAACGCTAGCGGACCACACACTGTGCACAAGCCGCCGACGCTGATTTCATGCTGCTGTTCCGTGGCAATAACTCATACAAGAGACCACACACTCCCACTCTTTCTACAGATGGGATAAAGTGGTTGTGATAAGACCGTGTGGGAGTGCATTACAGTGCAGAGTTACAGAGGGAAGATGATTGTCAGGGTCCAGCAGGAGAGAATTAACAGCAGGTGGTAGTGATGGAGTAGCATTGTTCATCTGCACTCCTACTGTACCCACTGACAAGTTACATAAAATACCCTGCAGTTCTACGTGCGGCTTCTTTAAGGGAATCACTTCAGAGAGGGAAATGAGCACAATGTGTGACTCCGGGAACACAGTGTATGAGCATAGCAATAAGATCAAATGCAAATCCGTCTCAGGTCTGAGCTGCAAGGAGGAACACCCAGCGTTTTGGCAGCTGGGTACTGTGTCATGCTGACTCACAGCCCGGGGCGGACGCAGTGGATGAGAATGCAACTAGCCGGCAAAAGGTGACGTGAGGTGCAATTCAAGACACGTAAAGGATGGTGGTATTCTATATTTTCTTACTGTCAGCAAATCCAATGACAAGAAGAAAACAACAATGCATTACTCTGCCTTTCAATACTTTCATACTTCCCACCCAGGGTCATATGTTGCTACTTCTGTCGGTTACCTAAAGGAGCAAGAGCCAGGTGGAGATTACCTTAGTTTAACATAAAGACTTAGAGGCCTGGGGGAACCATCCAAAGCAAACAAATATGATACTAATTATCTATTTTATTTTCATCTGTACACCAACTGAAAGGTAAAAATGAAGAGATGTGAATTAAGGGAGACTTACATGATGTGGCCTAACTATAGGGAGCCGAGGTAAAACCCAAACTGCAGGCTCTGTTCCAGAAAAAAAAAAACATTGACATTTTTAATAATATAACTAAATAGGTTTGGAACAGACTCAACACTTTGTTGTGTAGTTCACTCCATATGTGATAAAAAATAATGCATTTAATCTATGGGCGCCTTTCATAGCACTCAAGGACACCTTACAGTTAAAACAAGCAAAAATACAGTTAAAAAGGCAAATATAATTAAATTAAAACAAACACATTTAAAAGATTGAGATAGAAAATTAAAATGAAGCAATCTATTCATTATTTTGATGGAGAGTGAAGTCATGTGGGGTAGGTCTTTCGGAAAAGGTGGGTTTTGAGGGAGGTTTTAAAGGTGGGTAGAGACTCTATGGTACGGATGGATAGCGGGAGGGAGTTCTAAAGGCGAGGAGCCCAATGGCTGAAGGCTCTAAACCCCATTGTGGACAAGCGGGCAGAAGGAGTGAAAAGCAGTGAGAAAGAGGAGGATCAGTGAGTTCAGGATGGAGTGTAGGGCTGAAGGAGTTCAGAGAGGTATGAAGGAGTGAGATTATGGAGGGCTTTGAAGGTGAGAAGAAGAATCTTAAAGTCAATACGGTATTGTACAGGGAGCCAGTGCAGTTGTTTAAGGAGTGGAGTAATGTGATCAGTTGTTGGGGTTCTGGTGATAATACAGGCAGCTGAGTTTTGGACCAATTGGAGTTTATGGACGGACTTGTAGGGTAAACCAGAGAGGAGGGAGTTATAATAATCAATACGGAAAGTGACAAGAGCGTGGATGAGAGTAGCAGTATTATTGGGTGTAAGTGATGGACGAAGGCGGTGTATGGTGTTTAAATGAAAGTAAGCAGACCGGATGAGATTATTGATGTGTTTTTCAAAAGAAAGTGTGCTATCCAGGATGACACCGAGGCTCTTGACGCGAGTGGAAGAGGGGACTTTGGAATCGTCGATGAAGAGTGAGAAATTGGAACATTTTGTTAGAGTGGATTTGGAGCCAACAAGGAGAATTTCTGTTTTGCTACTGTTTAATTTGAGGAAGTTATGAGTGAACCAGGTTTTAACTTTGTCTAAACAGTCAGACAGGGAAGACGGAGGGAGCACCAAAGTGGGTTTGGTGGACAAGTAGAGCTGGGTGTCATCCGTATAGCAGTGAAATTGAATGTTGTATTTCCTGAAAATAAAACCTAGAGGAAGTAAGTAAATTATAAAAGGAGGGGCTCCAGGACCGAACCCTAGGGAACACCACTGGTAACTGGGGAGGGTTGTGATTGAACATTTTTAAGTTCTACAAACTGATTGTGGCCAGAGAGGTAAGATGTGAAACATTTGAGTGATGTATTGATGACACCAATGGAGGCTAGACGGTCCAAGAGTACATTGTGAGAGATAGTATCAAAGGCAGCAGTCAGATCAAGGAGGATGAGTATGGTGAGAGTCAGCAGCCATCAGTAGGTCATTGGTGACCTTGTCTAGTGCTGTTTCTGTGCTATGGAGAGGGTGAAAACTAGATTGAAACTGTTCATAGAGGTTATAGACCTGTGCAGTAACAGCTTTTTCTAGGATTTTTGAAATAAATGGCAGGTTGGAGATTGGTCTATAATTATTTAGGTCGTTGGGATTTGCACCAGTTTTCTTAGGTTTTGAGTAGGTGGGTGGGCAGGGGGTCAAGCTAGCAGGTGGATGATTTAGATTTTCGGACAAGATCAGATATTTCATTGACAGATGGGAGTTGGAAACTAGATAATAAAGAAGGTGTGGGTGGGGGGGGCAGAAGTAGGTGAATGAAGTGAACTGTCGTCCGTATTATGTGAAGAGGGCAGCTGTTGGTGAATGTTTTCAATTGGACAGTCTTTACTTATTCAATATTTCAGGTCATAGATCTTCAACATGGGGTCCGGGACCCCTAGGAGTTCCTCAGAGTTCCTGCAGGGGGGCCACCAAATTATTGTTCGTTTTTTGAAATTAAAAAAAAAATGAAAATTTGCCATAATAAATCCCACATATTATGAGCAAATATGAATCAGCCTATTTGTGCATATAAACACATTGATGACAGGGCTTAGCAGCCTAGTCACCAAGGTAGCCATCAACAGATACAGTTAATGCTAAGGATTTACTGTTTCAACATGTATTTTTAACATTAAAACAGGATTTATAAAACCATGCCAACAGTTATTATTTTAATAGCTTAGTATTATATGCACAAAAAAATTATTTTTAAAGGCTTTAGGCTGCCCTACACGTTATTGTAGGGCCAGTTTAATATGCAACTTAATTTTACACAATATATGTAGTAGGGGGTCTCTCTCTCTCTCTCTCAGTTAAGGGGTCCTTGGCTTAAAAAATGTTGAAGGCTCCTGTTTCAAGTTTTAGCGGCAGTTAATGAACACCATTTCCTATAAGCCCTGGATCTTCACTGGCTCGAAAACAAAATGCAGGTCCATGGGTGAGTTGAGGGGTCACAACTAGCTCAGACATGTCTGTAAGAACAGCAGGACAGAGAGCAGAGGGTGGTGTAGAAGTTTGACAGCTGAAAAGTTAGAACTTTGGGATAATGTAATAGCTATGACAGTGTACTGTAAGTACGCTGCCGAACTGCTAAATTTCATGGGAGCTGTAGCTTATAAAGTAATCATCATTAAAATCACAAAGGTTTCAACTTCTTAAAGAAAGTGCTGTGGTTGCTGCTGATTTGTCTCAGAATATGTAAAATAAACCTCAGGAAAAAAGACAGCCAAAGAAATACTGAATGAGAGATTGCATTGAGTTACAGAAGCTAGTGGTGAAAAGGCCAGCCATCTTGGTAAACAGCTGCTGCTCAATGACTTCCTGGAGTCTGATCTTGATGTTGTTGTTGTTGGTAACCTGCAGATGCCAGTTGTTCCCTCTGCTTTCGGCTATCATGCTAAGCTGGTGCGTATTTTCAGCATCAGGACAGCATACATGGGATTCATTCAAAGAAATGCCTGCCTTTTCCGTAAGTAAAGAAAGACAATGTCAAATAACATGGTAAATACAAGGTTATTATAACCAATAAAAATGATGGGCTGGGTATTGCCCAAGTTGTAAAACTTCACGTTTTCTTAAAGACAATGCCCTAAAATGTAGAATGTTATAAACAAGAATGATCCATTGAGCTTCTTTTTTTTCATTTATTAAACATTTGAGACGTGAATTAATTAAAATGTCCTGCAATGTAAGCTTATATTAATATTTGATACAGTGGTGTTAGTGCAGTCTGGCTTGTTTGTATTTCTTTAAACCGATCACAATATTCCTGGGTGGCGCTAAGCCCTGGATGCAGCAAAGGTGTTGTTGCAAAATAGATAGTGGGAGGGAAGGAGAATGCTAGCCTAGATAGCCGGCCAAATGGCAGGCTCATATCCACAGTCCACAACCGGTGAAACTAGGGAAGTATCTGAGTTTAAAAATCAACTTTGATTCCATCATGCCATCTTGTCTCACATGTAGCATGACATAACTTAGCATGCACGTCATAAGAATTCATATTAATTTTTCAAGGAAATAGCATTAATAGTTTTGTATAATTAATAAGAAGAACCCATTTGCAGCAGGTGTCCATGTAATTTTTATTTTAATGAAAAGTCATGAATATCATGTTAGATACAGTATGTAGCACATCAAGTTAGGTTTAGTGATGTAAAGTAATTATTTAACTGCAGTTTATTGGTAAAAACCTCGCGACCTGGATAACTGTCTCTATCTAATATTACATTCCTATTTGCATTCAGTTCCAATACACTGTGCTAAGACGATAGCTGTGCTTGTTTTATTAATTGCAAAGTGCAGTAGTTCACCGTGCACATTTGTTAGAGCTGGTGAAGCAGGTGCATTGTATAACATACCCTATGCTATTCATGTTTTGACATTTATTGCCAACCAGAACGAATTTCAACAGCAAGGACAGAGATTATCAAAGAGCTGCTTATTCACCAGTCTGGGTAAACAATGATGGATGTGGTTCACCTTTTGCTCTCTTTGTGTTGCCATTCTTTAACTCTGTTTGTTTCGAAAAACAACAACCAGAACCTCCAAGCTAGCAAGCTAAACGCTGAAATTGGCACGTTTTGAAGAAATTTTGGATCGTTCTTTCGGGGAATGATTGTAAAGATTTACAAAGAATATGAGTACGGCATTTACTCTCTAACTGGGAAGTTTTGGGACAGATTGGTATGATTCAATGGACAAAATACTTAATTTAATATATTATGTGGCGTATTCTTTTGCAGGGTGCAAATGTTCCACCAAAACAAGTTTCTTACCGAGAATGTTTTGCAGAGCCACCGTCGCTGCGTCCAGAGCTTAGCACCAGCAAAGACGATTGTGATTGGTTCAAAGAAATGCAAACAGCCCAGAGCATTTTTTTTCTCCTATCCTGGAATGTATGTGTGGTGTAGCCACAGTGCCATGGAGTAAGATCTGGCAATGCGAGACTACCATACTAACCCCTTATAGATATGTAACGGGACTGTAAAATATATCCCAACAAACACTCAACCTCCATTTCCTTACCCAGTGTTCAGCCAACATGGCTCTTTTGTGACGGCTACTTAAGAAGGACATCACCTGGACACCCCCCCCCACCACCACCACCACCCCCAACTACAAAGAGGCTCTACAGTTCTACTGTCAAGCAACAGATCACCAATACCACCCCCCACTCGCACTGGCCCACTTGAGCCTGTATGAGTCCACTGTGCCCATCGCCTGTGCTGGAGTGGAACAGCCAGTCGCCACCACTCAAATCCTTTAAGAAACTCTGAGGGTGAGAGGAAGCCTCTTGCTGGCCTGTGGGCATTTGAACACATTTATGTCTATGGCAGAGGCTTCTCTCTTCACACAGATGAGAAGACACTCAACAAAAGCTGGCAACAAGCCACTTACATTGTCACGATGGATGGAAACAGTGGCACAGTGCAAGGAAGTAGTACCAACAACAATAGAACATAACAGTCCAGTTAGCTAAATATGCTACAGCATTCATATTCAGATTTTTTTGTTTCAGATTACCTACGTTTTTCAAGCTGTTGCTTCAGGAGCGGAGCTAGACGTTGTAAACATTCGGGGCTCGGCCCAAACCTGGTGGGGGTGCGGGGACAAGCTCCATTTACTGCAGCTATGTAAACTATTTTTCAAAGCCATTTAATAATAGAATGTCTTTGGGGAAAAACATGATAGTTGCCAAGGAAAAGAATAATCCTGCAGAGCCTACAGCCTATTTTGTATCTATTGTTCTCCAAATGTCTTCATCATTCTGAAACCAGAACACAACTAATGTTAAGGATGATTGATTTTTTACTGCTGCCACCTAAAAGGGGGCAAAAATTGTCTAATGTTACTACTAGTAACTATTTTTAAATTACATAACATAGGTAGTGTATGAAGTTGGTGTAAACAGCATTACTTATCTTGAATATTTTTAGTTGGAGAGACTGAGCGGAAATGACAAAAGGTTGAAGTTAAAGATTGGGGACTTTTTGAGAAAACATTTGGGGCTGTAGCCCTAGAAACCACCCCCTCCTTCCGCCCCTGTGTTGCTTCATCTCTTGTTTTAACCCTATGGATGCTGCTTACATCAGCCCCAGGATAGTTGCTGTTTCGAGGCACATAGGTCTTTGAGTGTTGAGCCAGGAATTACACAGAGAGAAGTACAGTTAGAGGCATGCAGGTTCTTCCTATAGGTGAAGAGTTAGATGCAGCAGCTTTAAAGGTCCTGTCTCCAGGTAAGATGTGAGGCTTATCTTGGCTGCTGTGGATGAACATTTTCCCATGCCATTCAAACTTAGTGTAGTACCTGACAAGAAAAGCAGAACTTTTTTTTTGGTGTGAAATGTGAGTTAAAGTTCTGGTTTATGACAGCTTTTATTTGCATAGTTTCCTAGAAGTGTAATTGCAAAGCCCACCTAGACACTGGAACAATGTGCACTTCAGTATTTCAATAGGTATATTACATATAATTATAATTTCTATTTTTGAAGACATACCGTGCATTTACTGTGCATATTATGAGCATGTAATTAAAAAAAAGTAACTGCATCTGACATGCATGTGATGATCCCTCACTGCACAGGAAAACTGTGTGCAAACTATGATGAATATGGTGAGAATTGAACAAGGAAGTCAATCTGTAAAAGCTGTGATGAATTTTTACAGCGGACAGTTTAGTTCATCGTTTTACTGTTCAGCTTGAGTTTCTTTTTTTATACCGACAAACTTCTTTTTTGATAAATCGTAGCAATAAACCTGATGAGTAAAAAGGTATTATTGTTGATACAAGTGATGGCCAAAACTACAAAAATAAGACCCAATTTGTATAATAGTTTTGCAGGTATTTGATCATGAACCAAAATATTGGACACATTTGAATTTTGACCTGATGGTGGCACTAGATGAAAAGTCAGGGAATTTGTTACAATTCATCCTGAAAGGGAAAGAATATGTGTACCTAATATCATGGCAATCCATCCAATAGTCTTGATATTTCACTAAAAGCCAAAAATGTCAACATGCTGGTGGCGCTATAGGAAAGGTCTGTAACAAGTCTATAGGAGTCATCCTCTGGGGAACTAAATCTGGGAAATGAATGTCCAATCAATGGCAATATTATACAGTACATTAGCCATGCCACTAGAATGGTCAACTAGGGCTGTGCAATTGTGTGTCAAAATGTTGATCGTAATTTTGATTTTGGCACCTAATGATCACAAACACAATGTAATTGTAATGTAACGAGAAAAACTATTATTTTGCACATTACATTTTGCAAGTAAACCCTCTCACAAACTCACTCGGTTTTGTGTTCTGAAGCTCAAATGGGAAAAGCATTAGGGGAAATTTCAGTTTAAGGTGATTTCACTGTTTTTTTCAGTTAAAAAAAATGAAACATCTTTCCAAAAGTCAGTGAGTAATCGTGTTAAATAATCGTTATTTCCATATTGACCGGACTAAGTATGATTATGACTCCCCATAATCGAGCAGCCTTATCCAGCTCAACAGTAGTAGAGGCCAAGATTTCCTGACTTTTGTCTCTAGTGTCGGCACCCCAAAACATTGGATCCTACATTTCCCATAATGCACCATCACAGCATCGTTAGACCCGATGTTTCTCCTTAACACCCATGTCGTTCATACTCCACACAGTATGTAACAAAGGCGTTGTTATAAATATGATGCCTCCAAGCCTAAAACGAGAGAACCCATGATGATGTAAATGAGAAAATAACCTCTCAGGTAGAGGTCTTCACAGGTACAAAAATGCATGCCAATTCATGAAAATGTAATACTCTGAACCGGACCTGACTATTATTTAAAAGCTGGCACCCTGACCCATGCAGAACCGAGAAATGTCGGATCTGAACCTGACCAGACCCGGAAGACACAGACCCTGATTGGCACCGATTTCACAGCTGATTGTTACAAGTTACACATTACTTTACAAGTTTTCACAACAAAACTTTGGGCGTTTCTCAATACCAAGAATGCAAACTACGGACTTGTGTTCTTGGGGAGAACATTCTTGCTGGTTGTTCTTGGAAGAATTAACTCGCTGTTAACAGTTTGAGACGATGCGTTCTTCCTGTTATTGCTCAACACTCCCAGCACAGAGGATACCTGCAGGGCTCCAAAATAACACCTAGAAATAAAAACCAGAACAATATAACCACTTTGCATTAAAACAATCTCCGGACAAGAAAACCTCATAATGCTACAACTATTGCAATAATATTGAAAAATAAAACTAATTGAGCTTTAATTTTATTGTTTATGGTTTAGCTCAAACACCCCTTACTTATTCAAAAGAGTGGAATGCGATCCCTACTATTATTAGCATATAAGTTTAAGTCAGTTTAAATTAAACAAATAAATAGGCATATGCACTGGTGTGTCCTATGTGTTCCTATTAGTGTTATGTGGAATTATCATTTCTATATTATTGTAGTGCACTGTATATGCCCAGGGAGATGGAAATTAGAAAAAATAATTAGGTTGGTGTCTCCCCTTTAGTCTACATAACATGTCATAGCATGTTACCACTTTATGTACTGTTCATTTATCATAAAGACTGAAACTCAACTTCTAATAAATCAGAAAAAAAATACACCAAAAATATGAACTAACTACAAAATATAATGTAGGCTATAGCATATGGCATAATTTAAATAAGTCTCCCGAAAAGAAAAGTGTATCTCATAGACTAATTATATTCAGTCTATGGTATATCTCTCCTCTGCCTGCTGCGCTGTGTGTGTGTGTGTGTGTGTGTGTGTGTGTGTGTGTGTGTGTGTGTGTGTGTGTGTGTGTGTGTGTGTGTGTGTGTGTGTGTGTGTGCGTGCTTGTTGAGTTTAACTCCGAAAAGACAGTTAACCACATGTGTTGTGATATTTACACAAACGATCCAAAACGGCGAAATAAAAGCCTCTTACTTACGGGACCGGTCTAAAAGACCTCTGTCTTACAGCGGAATCTCCGAGTGTGACTGTCCAAGCGCCGAGCATCCAACCATCATTGAATGCCAAAATGAATGTTGGGATACAGGTGCTGCGAAGTTCATACAAGTTACCAACCGATGTATCCTCGGTAAATGGGCGTGTCAAGAATACATCCGGGAACTGTTCTTGGCAAAATGTGAACTTGTGTTTTGGGACAGTACTTTGGCAACACGAGATGACGTTTCACAGGGACACAAGAACACAAGTCAATAGAAGAACACATATTGGGAAACGCCCTATGTGTCTTACTTCATGTTACGTTAGTAGCCTTCTCCCATGTGCCTGGCTGTGACACATATAACCCATCCTCCTCGCCAAGAAAGTTGGTAAAACCTAACCAGGTTTTCTGTTATTCCTCTCTTGCTGATTGAAACAGCATGGCTGATCCACTCGTTATTTCAGCTTAAAGGCTGTCACGGTGACGCATCATGACAAACACGACTCGTTTAGAATCCGCTTTGCATTTTTGTTGCATCTAGCATAATAAAGCTAACTTTGACTGTTTGCCCTTTGCCCTTTTGAACTTTAATAACAATTGCTCGTTGCCACAGCTGCTTACGCTAGCATTGATACCTTGCTATCATCTGTGCTCTCCAACTCTGACCTGTTCTCTCTGACTCGTCATCATCAGCGCTGTCTGATCACGGCCGGGTCTTCTCGGATCCCCTCGGGTATTACACATAATGTTAAACAGACCTAGGACCCACGGTAATAGAACAGGACCCAATCTGGACCCGATTAACTGTATAAACCGTGGATCTGAACCCGCACGGGTCCCGGGTCGGGTCTCGGATCCTAGGGTTCGGGTGGAACCTTGAAGATCTCTACTCTGATGACATCATTACAGTTATTTTCTCAGACTTTGAAAGGCTCCATTCAGAGCCAAAGACGACATTATATACAACTATCTTCACAGGCTGAGTAGTACTCACAACGAATAGATTTTGGTGTGTAAAATGGAAAGAGATAGTTGGACATACTAGAGTATTTTATATCTCTCTTTCAGAGTAATAATATCGCATGTCCATGTTTTTAGAATGAAGCCGCAGGCACAAACTGTGTTGTACCGAGGGACCATGTGTGCACAGTTAAGCCTCTGAGCAGTGAAAACAGACCAGCTGGCTCCAGAGCCACCGACTCCCACAGAGAGCATCAGCACCACAGGAACACATTCCCATCGATCTGTGTGGAGACCGCCATCAAGCTCCCAATAGGAAACTTTAGCAAAGTGAAAATAATCTACTGGTTACAAAGCGCAACTAGGGTGAACGCTTCAAATGGTTTTTCAATAAGCAGCGGTATGACAGCAACAACTTTCTTGTTTCGAGAAGGAAGGCGAGTTACAAATTCATCCAGCATAATGAAAGCATTACAGCTGGCTGCCAAGCAGCAAGGTGTTGATTCACAGCACAGATTTGATCTCACAAATTGCTCAGATGGATATAGAATCTCAAGGGAATAAAGCCACTAAACACTTCAGCAACACTTCATTAATCAGTGATCTTGGATACATCCAGGTAAAGTTACACCAGCGTTAAGGGGATAAAAACACAAGAATCTTTATGGGTTTTTGTTTTAATCACTGTTCCTTCATTACAAGTACTAAATCAAACTGTACGAAAAAGTTCAAAACACCATGATTTAAAATTCTAGAGGCAAACACTGGTGAGAACAAACGAGAGCCACTTAATACTGCAGCACATTCACAATTCATAATAATCGATCACTCGGAGATTATAATTGGTTGAATAAATTAACATGAACTTGACATTTCAAATTCATTTCAAGTGAAGTAAAGAAAACAATGTTCTTAGAGCATTACATAGTTTCGCATTGCCAGACCTCCCTCCACCGTGCCGCAAAAGAGGGTCTGGCTAGTCCACACAGAATTCTGGGATGGGAGAAAAACGTACTGATTAAGAATCAATTGCTGACATTAGGAGAAACTCATAAGAGGTAAAAAAAAAAAAAAAAAAAACAGGAGGACAATTGTAAACCAATTACAATTGTCTTGGGTGGCGCTAAGCGCCGGACAGAGTCACGGTGCCTCTGCAAAATAGCCTCGGGAAAGAACTTGTTTTGGTGGAACATGTGTACGTTCAAAAGTTGTTTTAGTCGTGCAACAGAAAACTCAGATTGGACAGATAGTTTAGCTAGCTGTCTGGATTTACCCTGCAGAGATCTGAGGAACAGTTAACCATAATCCTCAGAAATCCACCGGAGTTTAAAATTACAACACAAAGAAAGCGGAAGGTGACGGACATCCAGCCAAAAAGAGTGATATCTGCCGGAATTTCCGGATTTCACATCAAATGTCTTAGTATGTGGGGACATGGATGGGATCTCACGAGCAAACTTGTAAATGAAGTGACCTGTAGGTGTTTTTGTGGCCCAGTTATGTTATTTCTTACTTTCGGAATGAGCATTAGTAACCTACTACTACAGAAAATCATTTACATCATATGTGTACTGTATTTCATGGAGATCTTTTCATACTTGTCAAGGTATTTCATTAAAAACATTAAAGGTCCCATATTATGCTTATTTTCAAGTTCATACTTGTATTTTGTGTTTCTACTTTGTCTTTCTACTCTAACTTGTTTACATGCTTTAATGTTAAAAAAAAACATTATTTTCCTTATTATGTCTGTCTGAATATACCTGTATTCACCCTCTGTCTGAAACGCTCAGTTTTAGCACCTGTCTCTTTAAGCCCCCCCAACCCGAAAGTGTGCATTTCTCTTGGATTAAGCGATACTTTCACAGTATTTATATAGCACCTCAACCGGAAAGAAATGGAAATTTCACTTTTTATAATACGGGACCTTTAAAATATCAATCTAAGGGTGGCACTGGAGGAAGGAAAAGTCAAGGAATCACAAACATCATTAGGATACATCCTCTGGGGAGCAGTAACATCTGTCATCTCAGTCTGTGATAGTAGCTGCGATATTTCAGCCTGGATCAAAGTGGTGCATAGACAGACGTTGCCGTGCCTAGATCCATGTTGCTATCACAGCTTAAAAGCTAAAATATGGTTATTTTCTTGTTAGACAGATTCAAATCACAAAAGCTCACTTTATCTTGTAGTATGTAGCAATGTAGATACTTCGGTTTTCATCAACAACCTCTGAAAGTTGGGCTTCCACCCCAAAAAGATAATGGTGGATGGAGTGTTTATTGCCAAATTTGATTGTTGAAATTGAATATGTCTTTCCAAAAACAATGTGCTGCTTATCTAACTTTTTATTCACTAGGACTTTCTTTGATAAACATATGTTCCAATAAAATAAGTTGTAAACATGTTCTGTGGATTATCCAGAGTAATGGGGACAGATATATTGGTGTTATCCTTTTTTATTTTATCATTTATTAAGTTTTTATTGCTGTGAGCACCACAAAAAAACTGCCACTGTATTGGGGCGGACGCTTAAATCTCAGAGAAATATAATCTCAAAGTTATCTGCATTGCTCCAGCCACTGGAGGTAGGTGGATTTCTTTTGTAATATTGGTGAACTATGACAAAACATGAAGAATAACCATGTTTTGTCATAAATGCCTTGAAGCCGAACGCATCTTGAAAATAAGACTAAAGAAGATTTGATGTCAGCAGAACACGTTGCTGTGTGATTTAAAAAAAGGTAAACTGAATTTATGTTTTCTTGCCATGCATATGATGACGTGAGTGCTTTCTATGAAATGTGATCAATTTGTTTTTCTTAGTTAAATCTGTGAAGACCTTAATGACATTTACAAACTGTCCCTTTATTCTGAAGATTTCCTCTCCCATAAGACAAAACGCCACAACAGACATGACATATGCCATTAATCCTTGTATATGCACCTGTTATGAAACTTGGTGAATGAATGAGAAAATCATCGTTTTAAAATATGCTCAATCATTTTATTGACTGCTGCTCGAAAAACGAAGTCATGAAATCCTGTGTCCTTGATGTATTGGAGATTTCCATAATCCATTCTAAGTAATGAGAAGCCTGAGGTATTACAGCCCATATGTCATCAAGAAAATGCAGATGAGTTAGCAGGCTTATTGACCCTCCTAGCGGTTGTGCTCAGGGGCGGCTTCTGGGGCTTCAGCCCAGAATCTTTTAGGTTTTTAAAATAACTGCAACTTTCAGTTATTTTCAAAACTCTGGGCCCTGTAGAAAGGCATTCTCTATGGGCCCCTCCCCGCATCCACAGCTATTCATTCTAGCATCTTTTTTGGCCCTCCTCACATAAGGGCCCTGGGTACCATGGTGGACCCATGGTCATTTTTTGCTCAATCTCTGACTGGACCGGAAAATCAATGCCGGGGAAATTTTTTAATTACTATCGCCATACATTCTGTGACCTCTACTAAAGTAAGTTTCAAGACCAGTCATGCTGTTTATGCCAAATTCCTACCCTACCTATGTTATGCAACTTAAAAAATAATAACATCAGACAATTTTTGTCTTTGTCTTTAGGTGGCAGGGGTGAAAATCCTCAACTTTAGTTGTGTACTGGTTTCAGAATGATGAAGACAGTTGAACAATTAGATACAAAATAGGATACCGGCTTGACAGGATGATTGTTTTCCTCGACAACAATCGTGTTTTTCTCAAATGATGTACAGATGTTCAGGCATTCTGTTATCTCAAATGGCTTTAAAAAATAGTGCATATATCTGCCAATGTCTGAATGTTTACAACGTCTATCTCTGCCCCCGGTTATGC
The DNA here is from genome assembly GCF_004354835.1 of Perca flavescens. NCBI lineage: Eukaryota > Metazoa > Chordata > Actinopteri > Perciformes > Percidae > Perca > Perca flavescens. The sequence continues at coordinate 27,891,086 of NC_041344.1, forward strand.
TTTTTGATGTTCGAATGAAAGCACCAAACACAGCTGGAGATCCATCAACAGGTTCTCTTTGGGAATTAGGAAATCCAGCTCTCCAATCAGTCCTTGTCAACATGTAACGCAGATGGACAATCTGTGTGTTCCGCTATACCCACACACACACACACACACACACACACACACAAACACACAGTAATCACTGTCTACGTGCTTCACATCTGCAGGGCTCCACCAAACAATCCCTATCAAGATAACAGTGTGTATTATCATCCTGAGGATGACAGCCGAGTGGAAGCAAAGTGTAGCTTTTAGCAGCCTGTGGCGCCGTGTGGAGTATCAGACAAATCACAGAGCACGCCTATTGTATGCAAATTGACCCTTGAAAACATTTCAATCCCATAAACCCTATAGGCACTATATAATTTCCTTTAGTCCAATATGTTTCCTATATCTAATCATATGTAAAATGCTTTCCTGTGCTGTGGGACCACTTTTGTTATAACCACATGAAGTGGAACACCTAACATCGATTTATTTTGTAGAATACATGAATAAAATTCATCGTCAAATGCAAGATAATAACTATATGTTTCGGAAAACAATCAGAACATGATGTTTTTTTACTGCAAAAAGGAATAACAAAAATTCTAAACAAATATTAAAATCCAAACTTAAGAACAAACTCAAAAGAGACTTTTAAATCCAGATAATTCTAAATCAGTATGATACATTTTTAACTACAAATAGAAAAAAAAAAGTGTATGAAAGAATAATTTACAGATCTATACTTGTAATTGTCATAGTTAACATACCTTTTGTTCCTATCGCTCGGTTATTTATAAATAGCTTCATAATGGCTTTTTTGAATGGGTTGATTCATAATGCCCTCTGAAGTGGATGTGTCCAAAAAATCTGGAAGGGACACTTGCTGTGCAGCGTAATGGAAACTGTGACTGGCACAATAGGTCCAACCAAAACACGGCATCTGACTCATCTTCACAAAGCGCTCTCATTAAAAAGGACGGGTAATGAATTTATCTACGAGGATGGTGGTAGCCACTTTTTTAGCACTACAACATGAAAGCATTTGACTCAGCTATTGTGGAAATAATCATGCACTACTCATGAAGTTAGAGCTACCTTGACATTTGGAACATTTATCTCGGATTTCCTCTAGTAAGTTCTGGTTTCTTTGTTGGCAGTAACATTTATTTAGCATGAATGTAAAGTGTCAGAAGTGATAGGCCTATGTTACGGTGTGTTACATTCAAGCTGAACTAATCAATATTTTTATGTCAACGATGGATCAGATTTAGCCTGGAAATCCAAAACCCAAATCCGAAAGATTAAGGGTCTGGCAATGAATAATGAAAATGGCCCAACTCGAGGGGCGGCACCAGGCATGCATTTGAAAATCTCCCTGCACGCAATTGGATAACACTACGACCAATCACAGCAATACACGGGGTGACCTATCCAGAGCGACGCCTCTTTCACCTGGTCCTCCATAAGGGCGATCAACGGCGAGACCACAACCACCAGTGGGTTTTCGCTAAACCCCACACGCTTAGCTACCAACGGAGCTAACTGGTAGATTAAACTCTTAGCTACCAGCGGAGCTAACTGGTAGATGAAACTCTTAGCTACCAGCGGAGCTAACTGGTAGATGAAACTCTTAGCTACCAACGGAGCTAACGGGTAGATGAAACTCTTAGCTACCAACGGAGCTAACGGGTAGATGAAACTCTTAGCTACCAACGGAGCTAACTGGTAGATGAAACTCTTAGCTACCAACGGAGCTAACTGGTAGATGAAACTCGTAGCTACCAGCGGAGCTAACTGGTAGATTAAACTCTTAGCTACCAGCAGAGCTAACTGGTAGATGAAACTCTTAGCTACCAGCGGAGCTAACTGGTAGATTAAACTCTTAGCTACCAGCGGAGCTAACTGGTAGATGAAACTCTTAGCTACCAGCGGAGCTAACTGGTAGATTAAACTCTTAGCTACCAGCAGAGCTAACTGGTAGATGAAACTCTTAGCTACCAGCGGAGCTAACTGGTAGATGAAACTCTTAGCTACCAGCGGAGCTAACTGGTAGATTAAACTCTTAGCTACCAGCAGAGCTAACTGGTAGATGAAACTCTTAGCTACCAGCGGAGCTAACTGGTAGATGAAACTCTTAGCTACCAGCGGAGCTAACTGGTAGATTAAACTCTTAGCTACCAGCAGAGCTAACTGGTAGATTAAACTCTTAGCTACCAGCGGAGCTAACTGGTAGTTAAACTCTTGCCGTATCCGGTCGGCAAAACAGCAAAAATGTCCTTCTTGCAAAGGAACGATTTGAGCGCCGTCTTCTGTTCCTCTTTTAGATAAAAAGCCAAGTCTAACTCGTTCATTCATTCAAAGCCGTTTCAAACAACTGGTGTTCATCCGATTAGTAATGACTTCGACGTCGCAGCACTGTCGTCATCTGTTACGGATACGACAGATACACCGATGTGATTGGTGCAGCTCGACTACAAGGGCGTAGTTATTGAGCATCATTACTGAATGCCAGAGTGACTCGCTGAGCAAATTCAAATTGTGCTCTCGCGAGAACTCTGGATTTCCAGGGTAGGATCAGATCACTAGGTGTAATCTGAAAGGGTCACTCATAGTGGCAAATCCACAGATGATTAGCATCCAACTCTGCAGCTGCCCTCAGCCATACAAAGAGCTTTTGGCATTTTAGCCCGCTTTGTTTTTGTTCTCTACGTCATCATTTTTGCAACGATACTGGGGATATTTTGGACTTTTATTAAAAATGACATATTGGTCAGTTTGGACATTGATCAACAATGAATGTGCCAACCACCACAGAGATGTGCAATTCATTTTCTACCAAACACATTTTTTATGTAATTGTTGATTGTAGCAAATATAGTTTTAATTAAAAAGCAATTATGGTTTTGTCTGCAATTCAATGGTCTTGAAGTGCTGCTGACCCTGATTAAGCTTCACTAGTCTGGGCTTTAGGAAGGTGTTTTGCTAATGGTCTCTATGATGTTTCAGACGCTCTTTCACTCTAGCAAGTCGAAAAGGAAACACTGGATTCTTGTAGTATTTTACATATTTACAGGCACGAGCTTTGGTATAATTTGAGTTATTGTTCAAAAGCATCACTGGTCTCAGTCTTCAAAAATCACAATTTCAGTCGTACCCATCCACCCACACATGTTGATATTTCCAGACATGTAACAGCGCTGGCTTTTACCTTTTAAACTGTAGTCTCCCGGCAACATGAGCACCTTAACTTGTGTTGTCCTCCCATCGACCATGAACTTCCGGGTCAAAATGGAAAATCAACTTTTTTTGGGTGTTTTTTTCCCCTTTTTTAATGCTTTCTTTTTTAATTGATGGTCAATAAACCTAATTTAAATAACATTATACCTAATTTTTTAGTTTAAAAAAAACTGAAATTATGAAATATCTTGACTCATAGTTAGGATCAGAGGATGTTGATGGATAATCACAGTTTATGTCAAAATTTAGTCAGGAGACTGTTTTAAAACCATTTCATTTGCAAAGAATGTTGTATGGGTTCCATACAACGTACATGCATGCATCCATGTTATTTTTGGGCAATTTGGTTAAAAGAAACCCATATTTCTGATATTAAAAAAAACTTTGAAAACGGGGCAAATTTGACACGAGGACAACACAATGGTTACCAATGGGAGAAAGGTAGGTATATATAGGCGCTGAACTGCGGTTGCTTTTCTCCCTCTGAGCAGAGTTTGGCTGAGAACGCCTTGCGCTCACCACATGCTGTCATCACTAAGTGTCGCAATGGGTGCAATTAGTCACAGGAATAAATATAGTCAACTTGCAGGGTCAATCTGGAAAGAGGGGAGGGTGCTTAAAGCCTCATCATGAGATGGGCCCCTCAAGACAGCTGGTCTGAAATGTGCTAACAGTATCACAGCTGGGCTCCAGTTTCAGACCTCCAGCCTTTCTTTTTTCTTTTTCTGTTTTTTTGAGCAGTTTATGGAGGCATGATGAGAATGACGATCTGATCCTGGATTACTACCAGAGGTTCCCTTAAACTGAACATGTGAAGCCTCCAGCTATTGATTACAGCTTTTTTTAGTAAATGTGTAGCCTCAGATCCTCACTTTAAAGTGCAGGCTTAACGTAAGATTGCACATTTTTAATACTGCAGCTATTACTATTATGACCATAATTTAGACTACTACTGCTGCTACTACTACAACTGCTATTACTACCACTGCTGCTATAACATCTATTACAACATTTGTACTGTCCTCGGGATTATACTGTATCTGTCTGCACTACATTAACACACTTTTTATTTGTTGTAATTTAAATGGTATTGTAATTATTATTATAATGTAATTTGCTGCTGTGCACTCAACCCCATTGAAAATGAGTTTGTCCCTCAATGGCCCCGAGTTTTAAATAAAGGTTTGAAATGAAATTAAATTAAAATACATGAAATGTGTACATATTTTCCTGCTGCCTGAGCATCACTCAGTCTTTAAAGAGGCTGGTATGTGGTATACCTCAAGTACCTATTCCTAACCCAAAATATTCAGGAGGAAAACCGGTTGTGTACACTGAAGTGGAAAGTGAGTCCCATCTGTTTCTTTTGTGCTGTAAATACTATGATAATTTAAGAGTTGCAATTCTCCATGAAATGACTTAATCAAACCCTGAAATATCAAATGATTGAAAATGGGATTTATTTTCCATTTTGATTCGGTTAGGATTGCTAACTTTGTGTAAAAGGCTGAAAAAGAACACATGGTTTGACTATATATGATGTTTGGAGTATTATAATTATGCAGCACATGTTATGTTAGTGATTAATGAATTTTGTTGCAATGTTGTTGGTTGCATAACATGTAGGTCTCAAATATAAATGTGAAAACTATCACACAATTACATTTTTTGGATTATTATTTGAAAATATACAGTTTATGTATGGTGGTCAGTCTCTCTCTATATACTGCTGCTACTGCTACTACTTTTAGCACAAACGCTGCTACTACTATGATTAATACTGCTACTGCTATTATTACTACAGCTGCTGCTGCTACTACTACTATAGTCTGGATCAACGGAAGTACATTCCCAGGATAATTGCCTGACATCAGACGCCGGTGTCCCTCCCCTTCCACTCTCTGTGTGTTGCCGTTCGCTACGGCAAAGAACAAACCTCAAGCTAGCAAGCTACACGCTGACAATGGCAAGTTCTGTCGAAAATTTGGATCGTGCAACAAGGCAGTCCTGCTTGGTTCTTTCGGGGAATGACAGTGTTTACGGCACTGACTAACTGCAATGTTTTGGGGACCAATGTATTCATCTAGTCTTGTTTGTCCGTATTTTAATGTTTTATTTGTTTGTATCTGTCTAGTCCATGATATTGTCCTGTAAAAATGTTTTTGTTCCCCATGTGCCGAAATTGTGTTCAGTGTTCTATGTTGCTGCAGAACAGGAACCTGCTGGAAACCAGTTTTTAAACTGAGTCAGGCCCGTTTATATTGTAACTTAATTGTTGCTTTTAAATTTTCCTGTATAATAAATGAAATGAAATTGACAGGGATTTGATATGGACAAAATACACACAGCGATACCCCGGTAAAGTAAAGTCAGTTAGGAAAAAAACAAACAAACGTTTGGCAACTTTACAAATCTGCTAGCCATGTTACCTCATGATCAAATAAGCCCTGACTACTACTACTACTACTACAACTACAAATGCTGCTGCTAAAACTGCCACACTTTCTACTACTAATGCTGCTTCTACTATTACTATCAAGGTTTCAAATACCTACTACTATTTTTGCTATTACATACTACTACTTACTACTACTTAAACAAGGATTTTTACAACACTACTCGCGTTGCAGCTCTTGAGACTTTAGTTGACAAAAGTAAAATGGCCCTGAAGAGATTGGTCTGGCAGAGTTGATATCAGCCTTTAAATCACTCCTGAAATGTAATTCGATGGACTGTCCTCATGCACTTCTGCATATTTTTTTACATTGTTATTTTTCTTTCCTTTAAAATGTGATCACATTCTAAAAATGTTCTGTAGTGAACAGATAATCTATGTGTATTGCTTTCTGTGGTGGTGAGCTGTATTCTTACATTTCTCCTGGGGTATTTGGTCTTTCTTGTGATTTATTCTGCTGTAAATGTACACATCCGGTAGTGAGCGCGCTCTCGTGGAGCGCCACATATCTTAATAGATATCTTTGCACCGTTTCTACTGTCCCACATGACGACACTGCATTTAATTAGTTTCCTCAAACAGCTCACAGTTGACACAGTCCAAATTGTTTTCCTTATCTTTGCAGCAGAGTTTTATTTTGCACAAAGTTACTTTCAATTCTTTCACTTATAATTATTTAGAAAAGCTATTTATGGAGTGCAAACGAATAAATCCTGTTGCAATCCTGTTGTCCCTCAAAAGCCAATAACAGGTGAGAGTACGAGGTGATGAATCTCAACTGAACAGTATATTTGAGTACGGCCTTCCAATCATTGAGTGAATGAATGAGTGAATCAAAGCTCCACTGCCTAAAGACATGGATGGCTGGGTCAAATACTACCTGCAAATAAGTCTTGGCCTTGGATTTAACCTGCTTGGACGGCCACATGAAATTGGCCTGCCTTATGAAGTCTGGGTGGTCAGGCAAATCACAAAAAAAAAAGATATCAAACTGACATCAAGATACTTTCCTGTGATTGCTTAACTTCATGCTCTGAGGCATCCAGAAAATTCCATCTCTCCTAAACCTACAGTAATATCACCGAGAGAACAGACCAGCGAGAATTGGAGCAGATGACTGTGTGCTGTTCCCTCTAAATCCGATCAAGACAACATCTCCAGGACTTTTTGCACCGCGCATAAATATTGCCGCCACACCAGGGGTCATGGTATCTTTCGGAGAGGTCCGGTTACCATATTCCAACCATGGATGTTTATCTGTATCAGAGCCTTTGTGTCCCAATCAGCAGCGGCAGATGGCCGCCCACCTAGAGCAATGTGACATCATGACTTTGTGTAAACATACACGCCACTTTCTAAGGCCTAGTGGCGTGTTACCTGTACGCAATTTGAGCTATCCTTGTGCATGTCTACGTAGGATACAGCACGTTGCATTTTGAGTTATCCGTGTGTATGTCTACGCCAGGACATATGTCACGGTAGCTTGCTGTCACGTGACGATTTGGGAGGTGTCTGAGCCCGCCCACCATTTGGGATCCTACGCTATCGGTTGCCAGGGGCAACAATGTAAGAGCGACACAGAGACAGAGCAGGAAAGACGGCTCGAGGAATTAGCAATCACGGCGAACGGGTTGGGTTCAGGAGAAGGAGAACAGGATGGTTGGGTTTAGGAAAACAATAACGGGACGCGGCACAACGACGCCACGGTTGGGTTTAGGAAACGTGACACGTGGGACACAATCCCCGGTCTCCTGGGTGAAAGTCCTGTGTTGTTTGACCCATCCACCACCCCAACCAACCTCGCTAGGTAATGTAAGTCAATGGAGGCCGAACGGCGTTGATTAACACACTACAAAGCGATAACGCGTCTTGATAACCCGCCAAAATGGCATACGAATTGGCGTGTCATACATACACCACTTCTTGAGATCAGTCTGCCTAGAGCCTGGGTCTGTCCGAGGTTTCTGCCTTTAAAAGGACATTTTTCCATCGCCACTGTCGCACCAAATGCTCACTCGTGGGAAATTGAAATTGTTGAAACTTTGTAAATTATAGAGTGTGGTCTAGACCTACTCTGTAAAGTGTCCTGAGATAACTCCTGTTGTGATTTGACATTTAAAAAAAAAATGTAAGACCTGGACACAGCATTTGAGGCAGAGCCCCGTTCATTCCTATGAGGGTTGCTCAGTGGCGCATGAAGCCGTCAAATTACCCGGATGATCGGCACTACTTCCATATTGTGCGGCCCATAGTCAAGCGAGCTAGAGAACTCCGCCGGCTACTTCCTGTTTAGCGCGCTAACTTGAATGGGGAATAAATGATTAAATTGTGAGGCTCATCTAGACTTTCCAAAATGTCATCAGACCGAATGGATCAAATTCTGATAGTGAAAGGAGTCATTTCGCCGGGATTGTGACGCTCAAAGAAATGTATCCACTGATTTACAGACGTCTCTTTCGCCATGTAAGTCTATTATAGGAAAAGTCTTTTTGGGCCAGAGGGTATCACGTGACGGGCCGGGAGGTGCAACTCCACCGTTTGGCCGCTGTGTTCAATTTGCTTCAAAGCCCGCCACACTTCCTGGGGGCCTGATTCCAACTCAGTGTCAAGCTGACACATTGAAATTTACATTTCACTGAACTGGCTTAAAAACCTGAGTTGAAATAGTGATAACTCATGAAATGAAGTTGAAATTTCACAACTCATTATGTTAAGTGGATGTAAACTATAGAAAGAACTTACTATAACGTATTGATCAAATCCTTTTTTACAGTGTGGTGCCTTTGCCCATTTTGTCCATTCTTGACTCTAGGATGTAAAGACGTCCTTGAGCTCTATAGAAAGCTACCTCTCGTTCAGACATCCTGCTGGCCTTTTCTCCGATATGCAGTGTTGACCATGCCGTACAGTAGGACTCACACTAGAGCTAGGCGATGTGGTTAAAGGATTAGCCTGGCGACATGCTGTTCTTTTGTTACTGTCAACAAATCCCATGAAAAGTCTTAAACCTACAATGTGTTAGGCCGTCTCTCAATACTTTCCAACTTCCCCACCCTATGTTTTTCCCACAGCCTCAAGCCCATTGGTCCCTATACTGAAGAAAATCCTTAAAATCTTTAAAAATGTGTCACGGATGTATAGTTTCATTTTCCAAAAAATGCTAAATGATATCCTAAAACAGTTGTAGTTTTTAGCAAAAGTTACTCAAACAGGGGGAAATTGTGCATTTATTGGAGACTATTTTCTGCTGCAGACTGATACACATTTCATGCTCTATAGTTAGATTTACAGCAGCAATAGAGCATATTATGTAGGATTTAGTCAAAAATAAACTACAATGTTTGTTGTAATGAACAGCCAGTGTGTGGGCCGCTGACATTTTAAATAGTTTCTGAGAAAACAATAATGAAGGAATAATATATATCAGGCTTTGGAGACACTGCCAGTATGTTAGGATCGTTTAATTGTTGGTTTATGGTCTTTCCATAGAGTTTATAATCTAAAAAACCCATGACAATGTAGAATAGTAGTAGTTTTCTTGATCAGCAGTGAAGGATATTGCAATACTAACAGTGTTTTCTCATTCTGATCCATATGACAATATGTAAAATGGCAAATAAAACGGACGTTCAATGCAGGGGAATGCATTCTTCTGTTGTTTTACATGATTCACAACTCTGCAAACGTGTAAAACAGCCCCCTCAGAAACTCATTTTGTGAGTTTATAATTACAATTTGCCTGAATTCATTAAGACGGCAGATTTAGTAAGATTATAACACAATATGCTCGTATAACCATGACACATTTCCACTTTAAACATTAACTCGCACTAATTTTCACAACATTGTAATTTGGATTTCGCAATCAGCAAGAAAAATCACTTGTTCCGCCAGAGCTGTTTCCTATTTCTTTTATTTGTTGCATTCTGCTACAACCAAATTAATGCACCTACTGTCATGAAACAAACCCTGTTCTGTTTAACTTAACTTTAATCCAAACAACCGTACTTCCCTTCCAGTGCTGGAATGTAACAGTACAAATTTGAGGTACTTGTATATTACTTGAATCTTTTTCCTGCCCACTTTCTACTTCTACTCCTCTACATTTCAGAGAGAAATATTGTACTTTTTACTCCACTACATTCATCTGACGGTTTTAGTTACTCGTTACTTTGCACATTAAGAGTTTTGCACACAAAACACAGGTAGATTATCAAATCTGATGTTTTATTATAAATTAAACTACCCAACAATATAACGGCCCACAAGTCTATCTGATATAAATATCAAATAATATGCAATAAATTGCTTAGCTATTTATGTGTGTTACCATTATGTGTCAGGTGAGTAATACTCTTTTCCCTTTTTCTTTCACACCACCATTAAACACTTTTGGATCGTTTCCAGTTTCAAAAACGATCTTTCTGCGTTGAGTTCTTTTACTTTTAAGTACATTATCCTGATGATACTTACATACTTTTACTTAAGTAACATTTTCAATGCAGGACTTTTAATTGTAACAAAGTATGTTTACAGTGTGGTATTAGTACTTTTACTTTCCCTTCCTATTCACAAGTAAACAAGGTTCACTCCTGAACATTTAGCAGGAAAAGGTCTGACTGTTCTTGAACTGCTCATACGATGGTAAGAGTATGACAATGCATAAAAGCGTCCCGTTTCCTTCAGAAGAGAGAGAGAGACGCAGCCCGCTGCAGTGAATGTAACCACTTCACAGGATATGAATATTACAATAGCTCTCGTCGCTGTAGCCTAGAAACAACAGTGTGCAGGAGCCATCTTCACTGCTCGGCGCAGGCGGTCCTTTTAAGTGTAGCCTAGAAAAACTGGAGGACAGGCAGGCCTGGCACAGTGCTTTCCTCCAGATACAAGTCCTCCTCTGGAACAACACTATCTGACTCCAATAACGGAGAAAGGGCTTCTCTGTGACCTGTGCAGGGGTGATTCCAACATTTTTTTTAATTGGGGTGGCACAGAGGGGACCAATAATCCGAGATGGGGGTACCGGCGCGCCGCGCATTTTATCAGAATACAGCCTAGAAATATAGGAAATATTGGATAGAACAACACAATCTAATTCTGCAAAATAAATCATCACATTAATTTCTTAACTTTCTTTAACTTTTATATATATATATAAAAAAAAAAAAAAAAAAAACTATTCCACGGCTGGTTCCATGGTATTAGAATTTTGGATAGTCATCATGGAAACATTAATTGGTCATGTGACAAGGGCTGGGAAGATTGGCAGAACAGGCAGCCAAGTGACAGTACTCTGATCCAATGGATTTGGGGGGGGGGGGGCGCAATCATATTCCGGAGTTCCACCCCACGCTCCCCTTCTAGCCCCGCCCCTGGGAAGGGAAAGTTCATTTTTAAATGTCCTGCCGCTTCATCTAAACTCAGCGGGTTGAAAAAAACTCTTCTTTTTTTTACATCGTCATTGCAAACTGGAATGAATTCAATTAGCTCCAACTTGATTCGATAAAACTTCATTCAGCATTATGGTGATGAAAATGCACAAAGGGAATGCGATTTTAATGTGGAGCGTAAACCAAGAGAAACTCTGTGAACCCCTTCCTCACTGCTTGAAATAAATATTTATGACGCAAATGCATCATCGTAAGTCGCGTCAAACTGATTACATCATGTCTCCTTTCAAGGGGGTGGGGGGTGCGGGGGGGTCGTAAGAAATTAATGCATTAATGGAAACTGGATTGATTTGCACTTGCAGGTTGTTTTTTTTAGTTTTCATGATCACCAGCCCTCATAGTTTACCCATCTTTTTTTAAATAAAGCTCTTAATCCAACAGCAAACCTCTACAGTAATGTAAATCCCTAAACCTAAGAAATACACATTCAAATGTCTAAATGTCTAAAGTAAAGCGGGATGAGCAGAAGTGGCGTCAGATTTGCTGTTTTGTATATAATGTTTTTTTTCTGTATTTATTGTTTATTTCTTATTCCTGTGTAATATGTTTGTTTGTGTGTGTATGTATGTATGCACCAATCACCGAGGCAGATTCCACGTACAGGTGTAACTCACTGTGGCAATTAAGCCTTTTTCTGATTCGGATTCTGAACTCAGAGGAGCTGTCCTTTCAGCACCACCCTGCTGCCCGCTGCTGCTGCTTCTCTCAGCCAGTCCCGTTCCCCAAGCCTCCTCCATCACATCTCCTTTAGCTTTAAGAGTCAATCTCTAGCCCCCTAAACTCGTTATATTCTGTCAGACTTCAAGGCAGCATCTTGGTGACGCGCCGTCAAAGTTGAATTTGTAACGGACTGAAACCCATATGTGTGTGTTTTAACACCCAACTGAGTGCGCTACGTCATCCTTCAGTGTTATTTAGTATAAATCCAAATAGCCGCATGTTTTTTGACCGTGGCGACACAAAGCTCCATCAAGTATAGGCCACAACTCCTTTCGGACCGGCGAGTGACTACACTGCAACATGTTGCTTAAAAACTTCTATCTTAACTATCTTAAGACTCGACAGACGTATTTGTGATCAGGTCGGATACTTTGGGACTGCTCTGAATATGAATACCAACATGTGCTTTCGCCAAATGTCTGCCTACATGCTGTTTTATTGACTTGACAATGTAACTGTCCTCATAATAAACGATGTCCTGTTGCGCAACAGTGATAATACCCCGACACTGAGACTGGAACTCACCAAAAAAAAAAAAAAAAAAAAAGACTGATACTTACCTATGGTGGTTATGACCGTGATGGCAAAGTAAAACGACCCTGCGAATTTCCACTGCACCCCGGCTCTGTGGGGCTCTGCCTCCATGATGATGCTCTCCAGTTTGCGGTAATCATCCTCGCTGATGTTATATTTCCCCTGGAGACGCTTCTCCTCGGCTTCCAGCTGCTCCTTTTCCCGCATCTCGAAGTCGGACTCCAGGGCGTCAAAGACGGCGGCCCCGACGAGCAGGTATGTGAACGTGCAAATGATCAGGGACAAGGTCCGCACGTTTTGCCGCTTCATGGCCAACAGGAACCGGCGACCGAGGGGCTCATGTCCCCTCGGATTCCCCGGGAAGGCGCAGCAAGCTTGGGGGAAGCCGTGTGGACAGCGCCTTGAAGCGGAGGCGCAGAAAGGTGCGCTCCGGTGACGGTGGCCGCGGTGCACGCCGGAGTCGGAGCAGCGGTGGAAACCCCCCGCCTTGTAGTGATCCCGGGGACACACTCCCAAATCCTGCTCCTGGTTGGCAGAGAGACACAAGAGACTGCTCGATCGCCTGGACCAGGAGCCCTGCAGCCGAAAGACCCTGCGCAAGACCTGCCCAAACCAAGTCCTCCCGGTGCGCAGTGCCATCAACAAGCTGCTCCCCAGATCGCCTGTTGGTCTCTGTGTTCCTCAAGTGCACTATACTGACGTGAATCAATTCTTCCAATCAATTAAGTGATCGGTTCTTTACTTTGATGCTCCACTCGCTCTGTCTTTGATTAAAATGTCCTAGAACTGGGCATCTTTCCGCATGTCTCTAAGTTTCAGCTAAACACCAACCTGTTCATTGTAACCTCATCAGCATGCAGGCTATTTTTAGCAGCCATCCACCACATACAAAAAAAAACCAAACATCCAGTTTCTGTGGAATTCTTAAATGGTCCTCACAAACCGCTGACATCCTCATCACAAATGTGCTGAGTCGCGGATCAGAGCGGATGGGTCACAGAGTATCGCAGAGGAACACACCAAGTTGGGAAACGTTACTCACACAATGCGCGGACCAAACATTTTCACAGTATTATTTCCCCTTTGCAGTTGCTTTATTCCTGGATCAACTCACCACTTGTTAAGATGAATAAAGAAAAACATTCCAAGCACAACGAATCATCGTCGACAACAGGTTCCATCCCCACTATGTCTTTTTTTAGACTGTGTAGAAGATAAGAACGACAGAACATACTTTAGAGCTCGAATAAGCAAAATACATTCAGGCAACAGCGCGCTCCGTGCCCGCAGTGGCACTTATGCTCCGTTGCGCACATCCAAACCTTCCCTCCAGTACAGTCTGATCAGTTTAAACTGACTAAAAAAAAAAAGACTACATGTGTTTTCCCTCGCCGTACGGGGGGGGCTCTGTTAACCATACATCACGAACTGCTCGTATTTTGAAGGCTCGACATTTTATGTCTCCATATACACTCCAGACTCTAATCGGTGGGCGTTGCTCCTCCTGTCTCTGTGTTTTTCTCTTTTTCCAAATGTCACGATTCATCCAAATGTTGGCCTAAGGATCTGCCTGTACTCTTGGAAGCTGTGGGGGGAAATCAGCTGGGGCATAACTGACTGCATCCCCCCCCTCACCCGTCTCCACGCCGCGCAACCGCCCACAATGACCACTCCCACTCATTATATGGACAGAGAGGGTTTATTTAGACTCAGATGCGATCATAAAGGGCTTTTTACATTCCGCCAGCAGTGGGGAATCAGCTGCACAGGCTGCTGTGCTGTCCAAGGTGCTGAAGGCTGACAGACTGATGCGCACAGTATACGAATCCAAGTTATCATACACACACTCTGAGGATAGATGCAGCAGGGAGGAATACATATTTTATAAAGAGATTGCATAGACAACTCACCCTAAAAAAAAGGCTGGATTAGCACCCACACCAAGGGCCCCAAAGGCTCTAGGTTCACAGTGTGCTGTAGCAACGGTGGTCATGTGATTCATTGCAAAACGGATTGTAATACTTTATATACATCTAAAGCAGAATGCGATTATGATAACACCTGCTTATGATTCATTACTGATGCCCCTTACAGACCCCAAACCCTCTTTTTTGAATTAAATACATCTCTTGTTTAATATTTAAAGTGATGGTTCAGAGTAATTTCACCCTAGGGTCCTTTGCACCATGACCTCGAGCCAAACACCCCCCCCCCCAGAAGCTTTTTTCACCTGGGTCGAACATTGGACAAGTTAGCATTATCAGCTGAATAGCTTAGCACAGGTGTTAATGGATCCAGGTTTGTATCTCGTAAATGACCCCACTAATAATGCCCTAAATGATACCAAACTTCTACACTAGTACAAATAAGTTATATACTCATAAAACGATGGATTGGAAATTTTGTAAGTACACCAGGAGTTTATGTAAATAACACTTGCCTGCTGGCTTCTGCTCTCTGCTGTTGTTGCTGCTGTAAGACGAGTGCTTAGGGCCGTCTACAAATTACAACACCGAAAAGAGATGCAACAAAAATATTTATTAATTTAATGATTAAATAAGGTAATGTCTCCACACTTACCTCAATTATAACTTGTCTCCTGCTAGTTATACTACAGCACTTACTTAAAAAAATAAGTTAAATTAATAAATATTTTTGTTGCATCTCTTTTCAGTGTTGTAATTTGTAGACGGTCCTAAGCACTCATCTTACAGCAGCAACAACAGCAGAGAGCAGAAGCCAGCAGGCAAGTGTTATTTACATAAACTTCTGGTGTACTTACAAACTTTCCAATCCTTCGTTTTATGAGTACATAACCTATTTGTACTAGTGTAGAAGTTTGGTATCATTTTGGGCATTATTAGTGGGGTAATGTACAAGAGACACTCTCGGATCCATTAGCCCCTGCACTAAGCTATTCAGCTGATAACGCTAACTCGTCCAATGTTTGACCCAGGTGAAAAAAGCTTCTGGGGGGTTGTTTGGCTCAAGGTCATGGTGCAAAGGACCCTAGGGTAGCACGGTGGCCCAGTGGTTAGTGCTGTGGCCTCACAGCAAGAAGGTTCTGGGTTCAAATCCAGGCCTTTCTGTGTGGAGTTAGCATGTTCTCCCTGTGTCTGTGGGCACAGGTTCTCCGGTTTCCCCCACCACTAAAAATATATTCCCCTCCCCCCACACTAGCTGATGTGTGGTGAGCGCTCTGGCGTCTGGCGTTGTATGGCTGCCGTGCATCACCCAGGTGGGTGCTACACATTAGTGGTGTTAGAGAGCAGTCCCCACCCCCCCAAATGCGCTTTGAGTGTCTATGATAAAGCGCTATATAAATGTAATAAATAATAATAGGGTGAAATTAATCTGAACCATCACTTTAACATTCACATTGGAGTCAACCGGACACTTATGGTGTGTATGAGTTGATATTGTAGCATCCCAGCAGTGTCACCAACTGTCAAGTCTCTAGTCCTGTCGAGTCAGAGTCGAGTCACAATTACCTAAGTTTGGGTCTGAGTCGAGTCCCCAGTGTTTGAATCCAAGTCACTAAAAAACAGTCCAATTCCAAAACCTACCTTTTTCGTCAGGCCTTTTAATAAAACAACCCATTTATGGTCCTTTTTATTTATATATATATATATATATTTTTTTTATTTTATTTTTTTTTATTTTTTTAGTAGTAGTCTACTACAGTCTCTGAAAGTAGTCTACTTATTTAAGTTTCTTGCCTCTGGCATTTCCTCGATGCCTGTTTTTAAATGGAATCATTTGTGTCGATTGGGTGGGTGAATTATCTGTGTGTGTGTGTGTGTGTGTGTGTGTGTGTGTGTGTGTGTGTGGGGGGGGGGGGGGCATAAAACAGTTAGACTAAATATATATTATCTTATATCACATGTTCATGACCTATTACACATAAAAGTAGTCAGATACTTCATCCAACTTCCAAGTCCTATTTCATGAATGCTCGAGTCAGATTTCATAAAAGTCAGAGTCCAAGTCATCAGTGGGCGAGTTCAAGTCGAGTCACTGCTCCATCACTGCATCCCAGCATGCACTGGAGCAAGAGACTGATGGACAAGCCTCATTTAGATATGTTTTGATAATTCCATGATTGTTTGATCAGTTACTAAGATGACTTATCGTGGTTAGACCAGAAGTGATGCTGTGTGTTAGTAAATCCTTAAGTAGATTGACTCATGTTGAAAAGTGGATTGGCTATTATTAAAGACTAAGTGGTAAGTGATGGTAGACAGCGGGGAGACAACAGGAAAAGGAAGATGTGGTATGACCTACTAGCAAAAACAAACTCACCAAGATCACACACGTCGCCTCTAAAATGATGTGCTCCCCTATACCCAACATCTCAGACCTGAAGGATGGAGCCATCACACGCCTTGCCCTCTCCACCGTCAATGGCACCAATCCCCCTCCATATCCACACTTCACACTGCTGCTGTCTGGCCGCAGGTACAGGACTCTGAGGCGTAGAAGGACTCGCTTTGGCTGAAGTTCTTTTTCTGCCATAGCACTGCTGAACAAACCATCTCGCTCACTTTGTATACAGTAGATCCGGTGTTGTCGTTGTAAATGTGGTTGTTCCTATGTGTCTACAAATGTGTCCAATCTGAGTTTTCAGTAGCACGACTAAAACACGTTGAACGTACACAATTCGCCCAACTCTGCTACAATACTTTCTCTCGACTTAAACACACACAGTACGGACAAAAGACGGACTTTTGACGTTGTAAAGTAGCGTGGGATTATGGAAGTTGTTGTCTTCATTGTTAAACAACCACCTTTGCTGAATTTATCACGTTACGTTTAGTCACATTTAGTCTCATTCATTCACATTATGTCTGTATAAGGGCAAATCTGTGATGATCAAAAATGTCCCTGTGTCAGTGGCTCTAAAGAAGGCTCTGAAGAATAAAGGTTTCATAATGCATTCTAATGAATGTTTATTTCCTTCCAATTCGTTGCTGAAAGCTGAATTTATTTTATTCATTGCTTGTATAACTTATTTGATCTTGAAAAACTTCCCATCTTAAAGAACTCCGCGTAGCCGCAGTTGTTTGATTTCTATTCCTTTCAAAGTAAAGTTCTACATAGGAGATTATGAAATTAGAGAAACCAGAACAGCCATCTGATTAGTCTTTTTTTTTTCACACGTTTTCTACACAATTGTACATAGTGCAACAGTGCTGCCATGTACATAAATACACAAATATACAGCACAATATACATTACTTACACAAACGTCTTCTACCCACTCCCCATGCATCCTCATAACCTATCAGTACAAATATAGATTTGGAGTAAAATGAGCCTACATTTTGCCGCCCACAAACACAAGGTAGGGTATATCCTACACACCGACAAAATGATACATGAAGAAGCATAATAAAAAAAATATATATATATATATATATATATATATATAAAATTAAAAAGTTAAATAAAAAAAATTATTAAATACAGACAAGTCATTTAGTTATCCTCTTCCCAGTCTGCCGCAGAAACCTCATCAACATAGTCCATGAAAGACCCCCAGGTAGAATAGAATTCTCACACGTTTCCTCTGAGTGAGTATTTCATCTTTTCTAACTTTAAATGATACGTGACGTCTTTAAGCCACCTGGTGTGGGATGGAGTTTTTGGGCCTTTCCAATGCAGCAGGATAAGGCGTCGGGCTAGTAAAGTTGTAAATGTCACCGCTGTGTGAGATTTTCCTGACCAAAGGGAGTGGGAGTTAACAGGCTTGGTCCCAAATAGGGCCGTGACTGGATGGATTTCAATAGCAATGCCTAAAGCGTCCCTAAGTGATGTAAATACCCCCTCCCAGAATGTTTGTAAGCGAGGGCAGGCCCAGTACGTGTGTATTAAGCTAGCTGGAGCACTTTGACATTTTTCGTATAACTGATCTAGAGATGGGGAACAGTTTTGCCAGTTTCACCCTGGAGAAGTGCAAATCTGTGAACAATTTTAGGCTGAATCCCATTCCTCCCCTTAACCCTAACCCTTTCCCTTAACCCTTGTTGTGCGCGTTCACGTGAGAGCTAGTGCTGTCCCAATCCTCGTCTTGATCGAGTGTTAGGGCCTAGGGTGAGGGCCAGAGGTCCCTTCCGACCAAGTAAGGACGTGAGCTCACTTGGCAGGCTAGGGTCATTCAGATACATTGCGCAACGAGGGAACATGGCTGCCAGGTCGACCAGAGAGACCCATAAATGTAAGTATTTTTGGGGGACGTAACTGTAGCCACTAGCTAGCTAGCTATGTGCTTTGCTGAGGGGAAGGGGATTCGTAAATATTATATTTTGTCGTTTGTCTGTACAAGTCGAGTCGAGTCCTGCTATGTTCTTTGTTCTGGGGGGGACAACTCTAGTCACGATGTGTTTTGGGGGGGGTAGACGTAACCACTAGCTATGTGCTTTGTTGTGGGGAAGGGGATTCATAAATATTATTTTGACGTTTTACTGTACATCCTGTATCGCACAGGGACGCCAGAGGAAACCCGGCAGCTGATCTTCTTTCGGACTGAAAAAGAACCAAAGTTTCTAAAATCAAAATATGCCGCAAAACAACTATGGGAGTGAGTCATACATTCATTATTGTATTAGTACTGTATATTTGTAACTGTTACTGTATTGTAATTTGTAATTCATTCCTGTTCATTTACATTGTTGTTGGTTATGATACAGGACGCTGGTGAAAGAAATGGGTTTGGAGGGAAAAGTGACTGGCCAACAGGCAGCAAAGAAGTGGGAGAATCTGAAACAAAAATACAAGGTATGTGATGTTCTGTTAAAGAAAAAAAATCTGCATCTTCAATCTCAATACGATGTAATGAATGCATACAGTATGGTTGTAGGCATGATTATAGTGTGTGTTGTGTGTCCTTCCAGGAACTAAGAACTCCCAGAACAGGGTCAGGTAGGGACAGAGGGGAAGTGACCGCTGCAACCTGGCAATTTTACGAGGACATGCACGAGGTGTTGGGTGCCAGGCCCTCAGTCGACCCTCCTGTGTTGGTGGCATCCTGTTATGTTGATCCCACGCCAATCCTCATGGTATATAATGCAGTAAATGTTGTGGTCTGGAATAGCAGAACATGTAATGGACTCTCTCTCTCTCTCTCATTTATTTATATATATATATATATATATATATATATATATATATATATATACACACACACACATATATATCATTTCCACATGACATGGTCAAAAACAAGCCAAGTCCCTCACTCAGAAAGAGAAGAAAGAGAAATCCCATCCTGGATTTCCTCACTGAGGAGTCAAATAAGGAGCAGAGGCGCCACGAGGAGAGCGAGGCCGAGAACAACTTGTCCCTCCTTGAGAAGATCGTTGAGAAGCTATAGTTGTTATTGGTTTTGGTTGCCATTTGCAGCTGTTTTTGCAAAGTGTTTTGAGTTTCATACATTTTTAGTGCCTTTTTTTTTTAAATTATATTTTTTATATTTTGTATATTTTACTATTCCAATATTATTGTCATTGCACTGAACTGCCTTGCACTACATTCATTTTTAAATATTTAAACCTCAGACTAAATTTTTATACATTTTAGTGCCTTTTTTTTTTTACTTTTATCTACCTCATGTATATTTTATTATTCCAATATTATTGCCATTGCACTGAACAGCCTTGCACTACAATCATATTTAAATATTCAAATCTCTGACTACACTTGATATTGCACTATTCCTTCCCTGTTTTCAATTGTATATTTTTTGTAAATTTTTGTACTGACTAATGTCCTGTTTTTATTCTGGCCAATAAAGCTATATTGTTATAATGTTTTGCCCATTTACTTTCATTGGTCAAGTCATTTGTGCAATTCAAACTTGAATTAACTATTTGGGGGTCTAACCTTCGATGTATTAAGATAAGAGACTTTATTAATCCCACACTGGGGAGATTCCTAAGCACTGTTTGGAAACATTGACTCATACTGAAATAATAATTGTGTTAACAAGGTAAAAGCTTTTGGTGTAAAGCGGCTGACAAAGCTGGTGAGTGAAAAACACATTGTAACACACACGCTTCTTGGCACATCTCATCCCAATATATTAAATGTGTTATATTACAGTAAGTTAATCATTTTGTGAGAAGTCCTATCATGAGTCTTTCATAAAAGCAAATAGAAACATGCCAACATAACACTTTTTTTCTTATTACTTAAACACATTATTTCATTGAAGTAGTGGTTACAACAACCACAGAGAACCATAACGGTTAGTAGCTGAATAAATGTGTTTCTGAACATGAGTGACATTCAAAACCTGAAAGAGATATACAAAACACCATGCATTGTGTATACAAATTTTATTGTAAACAGACCTAAGTAGTACACATACATAAAAGAACTACAAAATGTATACACTGGTCATGTTCAAGGGGCTTGCACATTTCCTGAAACTAAGGCAGATAGTCTGTTTCTTGTGTCATTCCCAGAGGTTTCATTGTATGCCATGTGTCCACGGGGAGGTTGGGCATCATCCATTAAAATGTCTTCATCCGGAACCAGTGTGTCACCATTGTCCATACAAACATTGTGCAAAAAGGCACATGAAGCAATTACCTGGGGTGCAAACGTGGGCTTCACCTCCAAAACTCTGAAAAGCGTTGACCTCCATCTGGTCTTCATCATGCCGAACGCCCTTTCAATTATGCTGCGCCCCCTTGACTGGTAGTAGTTGAATCGCTGTTGTACTTCTCCATGCACTGGCTCCTTGAATGGGGTAATGAGGCAAATTGGAGTTTCCAAACAGGGATACCCACCATCACCCAGGAGGATGTAGCCTGTTGGGGGATACAGTCTTGTGGTGTAAAAACTGCTGTTTTTCATTATCCGTGTGTCATGGACAGACCCCGGATACCCCACAAAAATGTCCAGAAACCTGCCATTTAAGTCACATATTGCCTGCATGTTGACTGAGTAAAAGCCTTTATAATTCAAATAGTCCAATCTGTGACGCTGTGGTGGTTTTATCCGTATGTGGCTGCCATCGATTGCTCCAACCACATTGTGGAATGCAGGGGTTCCTGAAATGTTAACGAATCCCTGACCCACTGCAGGCAGGTCCACTGTTTGAGGGAAGTTGATTGCTCTCCTCAGATTGTCCCATATGTTCTGGGCCACTCTGTGGATGATGCGGTGAACTGTAGCCTTTGGCACATTAAAGACACGGGCCACCACCCGATAAGAGAGTCCATGTGCCAGCCAATAGGTGTATATGAGTACCTCAAGCTCATTACCCCAGCCATGGTCCTGGTCCCTTTGCAAAAGCCTCTGTAAGCTGTGCATCGCTCTTCTGGTGAGGCGGAAATCCTGCCTCAGCTCAGTCTCCACATCGAACCACAGGCGCAGTATAGGCATGTTGTGGTTTTTAACATAACGTTGTTTGCAGCTAAACCATACATACCATAAACTGATCCACCAGCATTCGCAGGCGTTGTAGGCCTCTTCTTCTCCTCGCTTGATTTCTTCTTCGATTTGTTGCAGACACTCGCAAAAAAAATCACTAAAAACAATGCAATCAACATGCACACACTGGCAGACGGCATCTTGGAAGTTCGTGATCAACTTGTCGCCTCTGGTGACTTATAGCAGCCAGGTACCGACGATGCTTGATGACGTAACCGTAACCAAGTAGTGTCCCATTTCTTAGGGGTATGGCTTCCCCCCTTAGCCCTTGCCACTTGGTTCAAGGGACAAGGGCTAGGGTTAAAGGAAAGGGTTAGGGTTAAGGGGAGGAATGGGATTCAGCCTTAAACTGTTGCAAGCCATGTCTGGAGCATGGTGAAGAAACATGCACCAGTCTCAGAATTTTGTTCCATTCATCCTCTGAAAAGCTGAAGCCCAGGTCCTCTTCCCAAAATGCTCCTATGTCAGCTACTGTCTGTGGGTTTATGCCGCTTATGAATGTGTAAATGAGGGAGATGGCGCCTCTATGTGGCATTGCTATGGCCAGTAATTCATCAAGTGGTGTTGGGGTTGCCAAATGGGGAAAAGCTTGATAATTATGTTGAACAAAATCTCTTATCTGAAAATAGCGGAAATGGTCAGAGGCCTTGAGGTTACATTTTTCTGAGAGCTGACTGAAAGAGACAGATAACCCACCTATGTAAAGGTCTTGTATGTAGCAGATGTCATTTGAATGCCAAGCTCTGAAAGCGAGGTCGAGCTTTGAGGGTGTAAACAAGTGATTATGCAGTAGTGGTGCCCTGAATGAGATGCCATGTAAATTAAAATGTTTTCTAAATTGTGCCCAAATCCTGAGAGTATGCATTACAACTGGATTGTTAATCTTCATCTTTGTAGCAGACTTCAGCTGTGCAGTGGCAAGGGAGTAGGCTGGAGTGAAATTGTTTTCCATCCTATCCCAGCTTTGTGCCCTATCTCCCTGACAGTGAGCCCTCCATCCTAGGATTTTCTGTATATTGCATGCCCAATAGTAATGTAGAAGGTTCGGTAAGGCCACCCCCCCCCTCCTTTTTTGTTCTTTGTATAGCTACAAGGATGTTTACCAGCCTTTGAATTTGTTCAAGGGAATAAAAAATGGAAGATTTTGAAAAAGATAGAGAAAGCGGGGAACAATGTTCATTTTGACTAGGTTAATACGCCCCACCATAGACATAGGGGTAGTATCTGATTGGTCTTTTAAATAGATTATGCATTTCATACCTGAACATTAATAATGAGTGATACAAGATTGCCATATGTTAGTTCTTCTCCAAATCCGTAACACATTGGTTATTGACTAATCAAATATGCTGCCATAATACAGAATAATGTGTTTGTCTTTATCGCTATACAGTATTGTCTCTGTGTGTGCTTATGTGTTGTTGATGCGTTCTAATGTGTGTCTATGTACTTTTACCCGTGTCTACTGTGTATGATACTTGTGTTGTGTTTTTCTTGGGCCATCGGCCTGTCAGTGGTCCTGATCTCGAATAGTGGTTGTGTCATTTTACTTGTCTATGCCTATGTCTTTCTTTTTTATGCATATTTGTTGTGTTGTTTTAGCGTATTTATTGTTTTAAGCCATCAACCTGCTAGGGACTGCAGATGAAAATTAGGCTGTATGGCTAAACCTGGCCCATTCACATGTTGGACTCTGTACTCATGTTGATTAATGTGAGTTTACGGTAACAAATTAGATATGAGTCAAGAGTCAACACATAGGCCTAAATCAGACAATGCAAAGGCAATTTAGGCAGTTGAAATAAAATCCTGAGTCCTCTTTATCCGAGAATGAGACAAGGCCGAGTAAAAAATGCGGTCGATTCCGAGACGAGACCTTGAAAAATTTGGTCTCGAGACCAAGACTGATCTCAAGTACTACAACACTGGTGCAACCTGAAAAAATGTGTTAGGAAAAGGGGAAAATGGCAAATGAAAGGCCAGAAAAGTCCCCATACTCTATATATTAAATACCAGTAAAAACTGGAAATAACATCTGCCTACAGACAATACAATACATATACTGTACAGATGTAATGCCAGTGACTAGTGTCCATGTTCCCTTACCCCTTCGACCTGATGCAAATGTTCTGCTACTCTTCTCACTTTTACTGGGTGATAAATTGAGAATGAATCCATAAAATCATATTGTGGGCTGTCCTGCTATAGAGCCAGGGCTAAAAACCTCAATTGCTATTTTTAAATGCATTATTTATTATGCTAATTTCTCTTTATACTTTTAATATCATTGCCTGGGACACTGCACAGATATTAGTCCTCCAGTCTGATATAAAGGGAATTGGGCATGTCGTGAGAAATAAAAAAAAGAAGAAAAAAAAGCGTAAAGATGTTATTTTATTTGGGTTATTAACTGTGCGTGAGGTCTGGTGTTCCTACTGGTGATTTGTTAGTTGTTTTTTTTGTCACATTTTATCTTCACTGCCCTTTTTTTGTATAGGGTTTTCATACACACGGATGTCATTTCTGTAAGCCTTAAAAGGTTCGCCACAAAGGATGAGATCCCTCTCTACGTGGCAGAGTTTTACAACTGCAAATAGTCCGTTTTCTCCATGAAAACACACTTTAAACACAAACAGGAGCACGCTCGTCCCAGTGAGACTTAGAGTGCATGCAGGGGTGGAGGAACGATTCAGATCTTCAGAAATAAAAGTACTAATACCACTTTCAAAGTAAAGTCGTTATATTGTTGGGTAGTTGTTTTTTTATATTATTCTTGGGGCATTTTTAGGCCTTTTAATTCTTTAATGGGCCTTTTCCCTTTATTTGTGGTGACAGTGGATGGAGAAGAAAGGGGGGAGCACGCAGCAAAGGGCCGCAGGTCGGATTCGAACCCGGGTCACTGCAAAGGACTCAACCTACACAGCGCCCCAGTGTTAGGCCTTTTTATTGACAGAACAGCTTAAAGGCCCTGACACACCAAGCCGACGGCCGACCGTCGGCAGAAAAGCCAGTCGGACTGATCAGTCGGCTCCCGTCTCCCCGAGTCGGTCCAAAAAGTGCCTCGGAACACACCAAAGCGACGCCAACTTGAGCGTACGTTCTGCGCGTGCGCGAGACGTAATAAGTCTCCATAACAGCAGGCGGCGCTACTCTGTATTGTCGCCCAAAAGAAATGGCAGGGAAATGAGGGAACATCTCTCTAGAACTAGTAAACACAGAGCACGCTGTCGTCAGGCGTTTTCATCAGAGAGTGATGATGGTAGTCAAGAAGCATCGTTGTCATTAGAGAAATATACAAGAAAATACGATGGCTAGTAATGAGAAGATACTGGCGTTGTCAGCTCCGGTTTTCTCGTGCACTGATTCGCTAGTCAAGGGCTAGCACTCCACCAATCAGATCGGTCACTGAGTCCGACTGCCGAAGGCACGGAACACACCGAACAGACTCGAGTCACCGACCTCGCCAGACTGTCCGACGGACGATTATTGGTTTGGTGTGTCAGCGCTTTAAGACAGGAAAGGGGGGAGAGAGGGGGAGAGAGGGGGTACGACCTGCAGCTGCAGCAAGGACTGAGTCATTGTACGTGGGGCGCACACTCAACCAGGTGAGCTACCCAGCTGCCCCGTGTAGTTTTTTCATTATTTTTTTTATTATAAAGCATCATATTTTTTTAACTACATGTGTTGTGTGTGCAAAACTCTTCATTTATAAAGTATCTAGTCCCTAAAGCTGTAACAGATGAATGTAGTGGAGTAAAAAGTACAATATTTCTCTCTGAAATGTAACGGAGTAGAAGTAGAAAGTGGCATGAAAAGAAAAGACTCAAGAACAAGTACCTCACATTTGTACATAAGAACAGTACTTGAGAAAATGTACTTAGTTACATTCCAGCACTGAAAGGGCACGTATTACGTCTCTGCAGTGGCCAAGACGTTCTTCTTCTTCTTTTAAAAATTAAAGGCAGCCGTTTAACAGTCTAAACAGCTCCACTAATCAACAGCGTCTGGATCTGTCGTCACTCTATATTTAGCTCCCAGTTCTCACATCTCAATCTCCGCTCAGCCCACCCACAGAACTCCTGATGCATTTCTGGAGAAGCTGTGAGAGAGAAAAGTTTAATAATGGCAACAGCTTAGATTAGTCTCCATGGTAATGACACCAAATGTACAGTCTCAACCCCTCTGCTCGGCACACAGACACAGATGCATCCTTTCCGAAGGCTGCACAACGGCAAAATTCCTCTACACATGATTCTAAACTGACAGCAGAGACATCAGACATGCACAATTAGGAGTGACGAATGAGGGAGGAGTTGGAGCTTCAGCCCAGCGGGATTGACAGACTGACAGCCGAGTGCTCCTCTGTCCTCACGTCGCACAAACTGAAAAATGCCAGCCGCCGTCTGGAGATGAATCCTTGTCTTCTAGCCGTTAGGTGAGGTTAGGTTCCATACATCATCCACACATCAATACCGGCAACAATAACAAGGTGTCTATGATGTATTGCTTCACAGCAGACAGCAGACATCGACAAAATCAATACATGCAGAATTCTACGGAAGAGGATTAGGGCAACATGGGCAAAAATGTACTCGAGTTCTGACTTTAAAGTCAGAATGTTGAGTTAAAAGTCAGAATTCTCAGAATTCTGAGGCTACGTTTACATTGCTACATGTTGGTTCACGTTGCTCTGGCGTTTAGGGGCGCTTTCACACCTATAGTTCAGTGGACTCGGTGCGATTCAGGGGTGAAGTTGCAATAATTGTTGCATTTTTCATTTAGTTCGGTTTACGTTCACACCGCACTTTGTTCACATTGTATTTTGCAATAGAGCACTGACTACGACATATTCACTCCTCTAATGTGTGTCTGTGTGTTTTTTAAGAAGACAGCATGTGGGTCAGAACTACACTGATTGGCTGAATTACACATAAGCGGCCTGAGCAACAGTGGTCAGGGCTGGGAGAGGACTACCACTGAGGACACACACGTCATGTTCTTGGTATTATTATTTCTGGGGATTTGGGTATTTGAATGACTTGGGGAAGTGTTTACATTCTACAAATACACATAATTGATTTGGATTCCTTAAGTAAATATCTTCCCATTGTACTGTTCTAAGGCAGAATTAAGGCAAGAAGAAAGCATTTAAAGGTCCCATGGCATGACAATTTCACTTTATAAGGTTTTTTTAACATTAATATGAGTTCCCCCAGCCTGCCTATGGACCCCCAGTGGCTAGAAATGGTGATTGGTGTAAAGGCTAGCACCAAGGCTGAAATTCAGGAAAGAGAATTCAGATACAGTATTAGGGGACAAACTAAGGTCTCTATAAAAGAGACTTCAGATACAGTATTAGGGGACCACTAAGGTCTCTATAAAAGAGACTTCAGATACAGTATTAGGGGACCACTAAGGTCTATATAAAAGAGACTTCAGATACAGTATTAGGGGACCACTAAGGTCTATATAAAAGAGACTTCAGATACAGTATTAGGGGACCACTAAGGTCTATATAAAAGACTTCAGATACAGTATTAGGGGACCACTAAGGTCTATATAAAAGAGACTTCACATACAGTATTAGGGGACCACTAAGGTCTATATAAAAGAGACTTCAGATACAGTATTAGGGGACCACTAAGGTCTATATAAAAGAGACTTCAGATACAGTGTTAGGGGACCACTAAGGTCTATATAAAAGAGACTTCAGATACAGTATTAGGGGACCACTAAGGTCTATATAAAAGAGACTTCAGATACAGTATTAGGGGACCACTAAGGTCTATATAAAAGCATCCAAAGAGCACCATGTCATGAGACCTTTAAATGAAATAAAAATGAATTAAATTAAAAAATAAAGGCTGCAGTATTTCGGCACCACAATGATTGTGACTATGTGAAACATCCCAGCATCATCAATGTACGGCTTGTGAACAAGGTGAAAAAAAAAAAAACACTTTACTTGAAGGTATCTACATAAGAGTGACATGACACTGTCTTGAACACATGACACAGTCATGTGTTCACACATGAACCCTAACTTGTCATGACAAAAACCGAATGATACTTAATGACAGAAGCGTTATGTCATAAAGGTTTATGACTTGCTTATAATGTTTATGATACATTCATGACAGTGTCATGTCACTCTTTTGTAGATACCTTCGACTAAAGTGTAACCAAGTATTTTTTTTCATTTCATGTGGACTGGGGACTTTTAACTACGAGGAAACACATAAGCTGCAGTCACATCTTACAGTTCAGGTTAGGTTTATTTCATATTTAACAGCTCGTGTGCCGCGGCCGATAGCTTAGTAATTAAGTCAGAAAGTCTCAGTGGATCAGTAAACATGCAGTGGATCAGCATTCCTGTGAGCATTTCTCTCACAGTGCTACAGGCTTGAGAGTGAATACAATGCAGGTGTCACATTGCTTGTCTTTCTTCGGCACCCAACCTAATCCTCCCCCCCAACACTTGCATCGCTCAACTCCTGAGATCATTTCCATATCAAGGTTGCAGATACAGTATACTGTATATGAATGAACGTGACTTATTACTCAGAAGTGAAAGAGAGGAGAAAGGGATTTAATTGAAGTCTGGCTCCTTGTACATTCATTTGCATGCATGTTTTTTCATGCAGAGTGACACACTGTACTGTCTTCAGCAGTGCGGGGGGAATGCTTCGCCAGTACATGTAAGACTCTTGTTTGCTCTCAAACAACTCATTTTCCTCCCTGTTGTAAGAAGCTATTCTCAGGCGGGGAGGAGACGCATCAGCAAAGATTGATGGCTGATTGTTAGGCTGATCACGATCAGGATTACAGGTGTGCTGCAAGGTAATGAAGGTTGGTGGCTAATAAGGCGCCGGTGATTTTCTGATAAGAAACCTCATTTAAACTCCAGACGAGATGCTTAGTCTCTTCGGGATGTGTCCTCCGTTCTTGGTCAGGTCAGCTTATTGTTTGGGGCAGTGGAAGTGTGGTGAAGAACCATAAACTAAAGCACAACGATTCTTCCAACAAGTCCTCCAAACCAAAAGATGATATGTTATTTATTCCTTCCCTCTAATACTACCTATAGGAGCAGTTCCTGTCCTCATATCTAAACCAGAGAACATAACGGTCATGCTTTTAAACATGATAAAATACCTTTTTCACGGCAGACATGGTGTCATAGTAGGAAAAGCACAGGTGTATTCAAAGCCATTAATGATGGCTGCATTCCACTTAGGTGAGGTCCTTGTATTGTGCATGCTGACTCACTGAAATAGCTTACTGGGACACTTGATGGAAATGAGCCATAGTTAAGGCATACCTGTCAAGTCTCACGCATTGGGCGTGAGACACACGCATTTCAACCCGTTCACACGCCACACCTTGTATTTCTCAAGCAGAGAAATGACCAGAATAAGGCCCACCAAGTTGCGCCGCTATTTTTTAAACCGTGAAACAGGTAGAGGAATCAAGTGAGTTCCCCATAGAGTTCAGAAGGCCCTGCCACGCACCAGCTGAGTGAGTGCGGATTTCGAGTTGCGGCTTTCGTCGCTGTTTGTGACTTTGCCTGAGATTGAGTGACAAGTGTACTCCATGGATGTATTAAGAGAACGGTGTACTCGCCCTGTTGTTTATCTGGTTGCCATGACTTGGCGAGTGATGACGTCCTGTCACTGTTCCAGTTGAGGGGAGAGAGAGCGGATGACAGTTTGCTTGAGTTCAGTAGAGCACACGGCTCTGTAGAGTTGTGTAATTCTGACTTTATATACTACATGTACATCGCGGAAACCCTGTTGTGCGTCTGCCCTATTTCTGTTACTGTGGCGGCAGAAATCAACATAGAGGAAACACTGGGTAGCTTTTGTGCCTATTATTATTATAGCTACATGTTGAATTGGCTGCAGGGCTACTCTGACAGTTTTATATTTTTATAAAGATACCCATTTTATAATAGGTCTACCCATAATACTTTTATAACAATACCCATACTAATTTGGAATATTTTTTGTTTTTTCTTTCCTTTTATTTTTACCGCACAACCTCCTGGCCCCCATTGTGAAAACCTTTGGCCTAGGCTATTTCATTATATTTTATCCAGACAATGCATGGTATTAATTATTGAACACACACACACAAAGAAATACTGAATTAAATAAAAAAATAAATATTTGTACGAATTTATGTGTCATTTATCAGATCAGACCCTCGTCCCCACCCAAACCCCTGCCGCCAAAATCTCACTCTGAACTCCGTTCAAAACTTGAGAGCCCTGTTAAGGTTATCAATTTCAGCTGTGCTTTCCCTACTATGACAAGTCAAAATGTCTGATGTGAAAAAGGTCCATATTGCGAAACTGTCGCAGTTTTGCTAGGTTTAGGCACAAAGACGACTTAGTTAAGTTTAGAAAAAAAACTGTGGTTTGGGTTAAACTAGAGACAGCGTAACCTTGTGTTTTAATTTTCGGACCATCGGGTCTACAGTGCCCAGTTTAATCAGGGATGGCTCCTGCCAGCCAAAGATGAGAAATAATCCTGTACCGTAGGACATTTTCACACAAGGAAAATGCTGTTCCAACAGTAGAGAGCTGCATACAGAGCGGAGGTAAGCTAATGCTACTAGCTAAAGTTACTATGTTTACCTGGCCTCAGTAAGTTACACACGAAAGGACTGCAGGTTAAATGTAAACTCCATCTTCCCATAATGCAGTCAAACACTATTATGTGAGCTTGTCAGTGGATTAGTGGATGTGCTGTACAATGACAATGCGCAATTACCCCATCCAGCCATCCATCCATCCATTGCAGCCCTGTTCACGGCTGCCGGTTACAGCGTTCTTGTTCAATACTGGACCAATTTAAAAGATGTTTGGTTAATATTAGACACTCCGCAAAATAAGGTTCAGGTTGAAAGATATTTAAAGTAACCAGTTAAAACATCAATTATCATTTATTATGCAGGGGAGACACAATGGGAAGTTGATCCAGCAGTTTGGGAGCATGGCTCATAATAAAGGCTGATTTATGCTTCTGCATCAAATCGCACCTCCAAAAATGTGTAACTTTGAGTCAGGGCGACTGCGATTGGTCAACTGGTCCTGTGTGTTGATAGTCGGCGTTTCAAGCAGCTTACTGTGGGGAGTAGCAACATGCTAGTTCACTGACGTAAGCTATGCAAATAAACTCAGACACATTTAGGTTACAATGACGGGGTTATCCGTTTGTAAAGTGTCTCTGTGTAAGTAATGTTTAGAAATTAGCACTTCGCCAGCAAGCAGTACTTTGTGGGCAGTTGGTTGCTAACATAACAAACTGGCTGGCAGACACCTCACAAATAACCTCAGACTTAGTTTTTACAAAATCTAAGCAAGAAAAGGCCAAACAAATAAGATATACTTGATGGTATTTGTTAAGGATTAGATGTTAGCAAACGGTCTGCCTAGTGTTTATTAGTCAATTATTGTGTTTTGGTCATCACTCGTGTTAAAATGGTTATACACTATACAGTATATGTTTCCCTGTTTGTCACTGAGTTTAGTTTGTTTGTAAGTTTTGTTGCCATTCACTTTGCTATTTTGTGTTTTTCTAGGGTCTCATTCACATTTGTTTTGCCTTTTCTCATTTTGGGGGGGTGGTAATGAACACCCACCTTTTCTGAAATCTGTCCTCCCTATTTATATACCAACATCGGTGTTGTCACACATTGAATGTAAAATCTTAATCTATGGAAATACTCAGCTCAGCCTGTCTGGTCAGTCTGGGATGCGTTAGACCAAATTAAATAATAAGGAAAGGTCTGGAGTTCCATTTCTTTAATTCCTCTGCAAAGAGAGGTGTCCAGGACCCCAGAATTTATGTGATTTGGTGCTTGGATAAGTAAGGATAGGACACTTCTCATTGCAGCCCTGCTTTGTAATTGAAGCTTAGAAAAAAGAGTGTCGAAAAGCTGAACGTAGTTGGCGAAAATCTAATCTCCAGGTCCACTATAACATCTATAAAGAGAGACTTCGCATTTATAATTTGGAACTAAGGAATGCAAGGCGGTCCTTTTATTCTGACATTATCGCCAGAAACAATAATAATTCACGTGCTTTGTTTGCTACTGTCGATAGATTAACCAACCTTCCAGTACCAGTAGCATCTGAACTGTTGTCTTCCAAGGCTTGCAATGACTTTGCCACCTTCTTCACAGACAAAATTCAGAAAATTAGACAGTCAGTGCTTCCATATCAAGTACAGGATATGTGTTGTCACAGTGTTCACACAAAACAAAATCAAATATGACAATTTCATGCGATCAGC
The DNA here is from genome assembly GCF_004354835.1 of Perca flavescens. NCBI lineage: Eukaryota > Metazoa > Chordata > Actinopteri > Perciformes > Percidae > Perca > Perca flavescens. The sequence goes on from NC_041344.1 coordinate 27,923,248, forward strand.
CATAACAACCTGGAAGACATTATAAAACATCTGAAAACCTCCTCCTGTTGCCTTGATATTCTACCAACGGGTGTTTTCAAAAGTGTTTCGAATGGTTTGGCTTCTGATCTTCTAAATATTGTAAATACATCTCTGCTCTCAGGTATCTTTCCACAGGCCCTAAAAAAACTAAATTTCAGTCTTAGTATTACTTGATCTCAGTGCTGCATTTGATACAGTCGACCACAACATATTACTTGACCGATTGTAAAACTGGGTTGGTCTTTCTGGCTCAGTACTAAAGTGGTTTGAATCCTATTTAAAGAATAGGGACTACTTTGGGTCTATAGGTAATTATACATCTGAGCATACAAATATGTGGACATGCGGAGTTCCCCAAGGCTCAGTTCTGGGGCCTCTTCTGTTCAACATCTACATGCTTCCACTGGCTCAGATTATGGAAAACAACAAAATAAGTTACCATAGTTATGCGGATGACACACAAATTTACATAACCTTATCGCCAGGGAATTATAGCCCAATACAACAACTGAATATGTGCATTAGACAAATTAATGACTGGATGTGCCATAACTTTCTTAAATTAAATGAAGAAAAAACTGAGGTGGTTGTTTTTGGAGCAAAAGAGGAACGATTAAAGGTCAGCACTCAGCTTCAAACGACAATGTTAAAAACAACAAAGCCAGAAATCTTGGTGTAGTCATGGACTCAGAACTGAATTTTAAGTCACATTAAGACAATTACAAAATCAGCCTATTATCACCTTAAAAATATATCAAGGGTTAAAGGACTTATGTCTCAGCAGGATTTGGAAAAACTTGTCCATGCTTTTATCTTCAGTAGACTTGACTACTGTAATGGTGTCTTTACAAATCTCCCTAAAAAATCAATCAGACAACTGCAGCTGATTCAGAACGCTGCTGCTCGAGTCCTCACTAAAACCAAGAAAGTGGATTCACATCACTCCAGTACTGAAGTCTCTACACTGGCTTCCAGTGCCTCAAAGAATTGATTTTAAAATACTTTTGCTGGTTTACAAATCACTAATGGTTTAGGGCCAAAATACATTTCTGATCTGCTACTACACTATGACCCACCTAGACCTCTCAGGTCATCTGGGACAGGTCTACTTGTTGTCCCCAGAGTCAGACCTAAACAGGGGGAAGCAGCGTTCAGTTTTTATGCTCCACATATCTGGAACAAACTCCCAGAAAACTGCAGGTCCGCTGCAACTCTCAGTTCTTTTAAATCCAGGCTGAAGACATATCTTTTTAATGTTGCCTTTCTTTAAATAACCTATTTTTAACTGCTCTTTCTTTAAAATTCTTATACTGCACTGTACATTTTATTCTTGTCTTTTAATGATCTTCAATTGTTGTTAATTGTTTTAATGCTTTGAAATGGTTTTTAATTGTTTTCTAACGGTTTTTAATGTTTCATGTAAAGCACTTTGAATTGCCTTGTTGCTGAAATGTGCTATACAAATAAAGCTGCCTTGCCTTATAAAATGGAGTAACCTTTTTATAAGGGTCATGTAGAAGATGTATTTGCATACATACGGACTACTCTTTGTTGGCCCGTACTGACAGCAGCCCAGGCTCCAACACTAAAGACCGTTCTATTGTTGCATACAGGAGTCTACCCCCTCAGTGTTGCCTTCAATCACGAACTTTTCAAAGCCGGTACACACGCGCTCTATTCCTTATTATATAGAAAGATAAACATAATGAGCATGGGGGGCATGACTTTGTCTGAATTGCAAGTTTAGTTTCAAAGCCGTTCCACATGGTTCTCTCAACAAGAATAAAGTTGTTTGAATTTACTGTCAATGTGAACTGAGTTACCACCGGAGTACGTCCAGTCTCAAATACCACTTCCTGGCCAAGCATACGGTTGATGCAGAGAACCTGCCAAATTATTGTTTAATACCTTTTTGAAAGTGCTTTCCTCCAAAATTAAAATAAGCAGAAAAATACACTAACATGAATCCAACATATTATTGGAAAAGACAAATCGGCCTATTAGTAAAAAAAAAAAAAAAAAAAAAAAAAAACAGCTGATATACAATAACTATAGCTACTATGGTAGCCATCCACAGATACAGTTAAGCTTAAGGATTCACTGTGCCTTCCACAATTATGTTTGACATTAAAACATAATGATATATGAATATGTAAATAGCAGCTTAATATTGCAGAGCACCATAAAATGTTACACTACACATTATGGTAGGCCTAGTTTAACATACAACTCAATACAATATATGTAGCAGGGGGTCTCTGCTAGTCTCTCTTTCAGGTTAGGGGTCCTTGGCCTAAAAAAAGTTGAAGAGTAGACCCCTGTTCTAGACAGTATTTGTCAGTGTTTAAAGAGTGTTGCAATAAACATTTGCATAAAGCAAGCATATTTATATTAAACACTCATGTTGATAAGAGCATTAAAGCTGTTGTGCGTAACTTTTTTATATTAATGACCGTCCGTAACATTCAAGCCATTGCCAAATGAGTTGCTACAAAGCTACACACAACTCTCTCTGTATTTCTCAGTGACTATGTTCAGAAGATTGTGTCATCCGGGAACTTTCACACGCAGAAACTCTCTTCTGAAGAGTACATCATGTTTTTTTTAATCCTCCGTGTCCTCCTTGGCTACTAGCGACAGTCATTACTTAAAATTCCTCACGGGTGTGAAAGAAACTATACACACTATAGCGTTAAAAACTTGAAATGTACATTCGGAACATATAATGTGTGATTCATTTGCCATTAATCGCGAGTTGACTATGGACAATCATGCCATCAACCGTGATTAAATATTTGAATCTATTTTATATTAACAAATGTATTACAAGCTAAAGTAAACTAAAGTTTTTTCCAGTGTGGTAGCCCCACATGTACCTTTAAGAATGTTCTGCACAGCCCCAAAACAGTCATATGCCATAATAAATAGAAAATGTATAACATTTAGTAACACACAGCCCCATACAATTTTCATGGCATTACTTAGACTATAAGGTCTGCATTTAAAATATTAAAATAAAAAAAACAACACCGGGAAATTTGCCTAAGCTGGCAGGAATTTAGAGAAATTACAGCCCGGCCCGACTGGGTTTGGGCAGAGAATCAATGCTCTACCCTGCACAAAGTGCAGTATGATGATGAACTACGGTGACGTCACATGGTCCTCCTTAAATTTGCTGTGACATTCTTTTGTGCACTGAAAAATGTCAAAGCAAGTGTTTGTGGTGAACTGTGAGGTTTCAGTGGACAAACAGCACGTTGCTTAGTGACCCCTCCCTGTTGAAATAAATGTCAATGTCAGACTTGAGAGATAAGAGAACATGTCAGCAGGCAGAAAATGAAGATGGACACAGAGCTATAATGGCGGGTTTAGACAAATGGAAAGAGTTGCAATTATGTCAAAACAAACCAAGGTTGCTTCCTTTAGCATTTATTTACAACAAGTATAGGTTGTACATAATGATAGGCTAATCTAAGACAGTCAGATTCATCAGTAAATCATTGTGGTGGCACAGAGGCAAGAGAAAATATCCATACAGCAGTAGAAATAAATATATTTTATGTGTACATAACTGGCTATAGACTCTAGCTTATATCACATTCCGAGTGATGGGTTTGCAGCTCCTCTTCTTCAATCGGGGCTCTGAGGTCTTCTGCCCCTTAACACCAATTCTTCATATTTTCTTTCAGTAGATATTTTGTTATTCAAAAGACATGGCACTGTGACTGAAGAAAAACAAACCGCTAAAGATAAAAACAAGTGTGACAATATTGGTGCTCTGTCGCACCAGAAAGTGGACGTTCGCATATCCTAGCAGAACAGTTGGTGCTGGAAACTTGGTAACATAGTGACAATTTGCATTTCGTGCCCTGGCTATCATTCACTGCAACCAGTTTAGCTAGCTAGCAGTTAGCTAACTACCAGTTAGCAAGGTAGCTAGCCAAAACGGCGCAATCTGGAAAGTGTACACAGTTAATTCAAGGAAACGCAATTGGAGCATTTATTCCTGTCTAATGATTGACCGTGCAAACCATACTGCATCTCTTTTGTGGAGCAGTTTACAGTCTAGCAGAGCAGGGTGATATGAAAAGGGATGGTGCGACACAGTTAATAAGATAGCTTATTAAAATATCACGAGACTGTAAGGTTTGTGGTGTTTTTTTCCTCCTAGGATGGCAAAGGCACGGCCTGCCCTACTCTGCCTCTTATTTACTGACCCTGGTATTCTTACCCTATCCAATCTCACTCCTCATGCCTGGACCTAACCAACCCAACCAATGAAGGCAACGAGTACCAGCCAATCACAGGCAGAGTAAGGCGGGTCATCACTTTGCAGTCCTAGGAAGAAAGAATTGGCGTCTGGCTCAGTTCTTTCAAAGCTCAGTGTCAGGCTTGCTATTGGTCAATAACGTAAATTCATGTGTCAATGTTAAACTTAACGTGAAAGCATAAGGCAAATTTACTTACTCCAGGAGAGAGTCCACTGATGGCAGTGATTCCACTGAAATGAAGTGATTTAGGTCCGAGCCTTTAACAATGTGTTCAGAAAAAGAAATAGAAGCGGTTTGTTTTTAATACCTGTTTAGGATGTTATCACTCCATTAAAAGGGCATTATTATTAGTGGTTATCAGCCTCATAGACATGGGTTAGAAGGGGCTTGCTTCACCTACCAGTAGGTTCAAAAGACTGTTATCATGTAACCCTAACTCTAACCCCTATTCACATGGTAATGGTTGTAGTAAGCTTGGTCAGGACCTCTTGATGTCACTATTTAATGCTCTGGGATTCCCGTTGTGAAGTTTAACATAAATAGCATTACTTGGTTGGGTTCAGGCAACAAAAGTACTTGGTAAAGTATAGGAAAAGATCATGTTTTGGGTTAAAATACTAACGTTTGTTAGTTAAAAATGGCACGCAAGGAACATAACTTACGTAGCAATCGTAACTTATAGTCAACTTTGACTTTTGGTAACTTTTTGTCACACCATGTCATATCTATGGTAGTGATAAACAACTGATAAGGCCCATTCAATTGGCTGATAACATTCAAAGCGGATGGTTTATAATCACCCTAAACAGCCAACGGTACAGATGTGAGCTGTATCATTAGCTAGATAGCCACATACGCACATGACTGTGTGCGGGGGTGTGTCCGTGTGAGTTTGCGCGCCTGCACTGTACTGTACACATGCTATAACCTTTACCAAAATGATATTTACATGTGATTCAATTCCAAAGAAAATTGTGTATTTACAGAGAACTTCAACATCCAAACTCTTCATCCTTCATTCAGAGCTATAATGTTGAGGCCACCAGAACCTCAGGCCCCGGCCTGCAGCGGAGTGGCCAGGGCTCGGATGTGGACGCTGGGCAGAGTGAACCAGGCTAAAGGAAGCTCTCGTCCGGCACTGTCGTCCTGGAACTTGATCTTAAGGTAGAAATCTCCAGTGTAGAGGAAGAGCAGGGCACCCACACAGACAGAGTTTTCCTTGGGTTTAACCTGGTGATGACAAAGACCGCAGTATGAATCATGAGCAGCCACCTTTTCAGTTCAATATTCAGTTCCAAAATGAAGCTGACACACTGTCAGCCAGAGTGAAGTCAGCAGGGTGGTAGAGTAGGTTTGAAGCTGACTGTGTCACTTTGATGAAAAGGTACTGACAAGTGCAGCGTTTTCTTCCTTCAGTAACACACAGTAGTAAGCTCGATGGTGTTTTTTGCCCCCAACTGCTCCTTCCAGGCAGCGCTGTGACTGCTGCCTTCAAGGCACCTAACCCTAACCTTAACCCTAACAATAACCAGTGCCTCCCAACGTTGCCTTCCAGGCAGCGCTGCCTGGAAGGCACCGTTGGGGGCAAAAAACACAGATAAACCAGTAGTAATAATACAAAATATGTCTTCATAGGATAAGAGTGGAATAGAATTGTTGATG